>NC_077235.1:38916421-39061421 GCF_027887165.1 Monodelphis domestica | reverse complement strand
ATTTTTAACTGGGCATCCCTGAACTTGTTTGGTTGGTTTTTCAAATATTTTGAGAACTATATTTCGTTAAATTGGTGCTGTCTGTGTTTTTTACTCTACGTGTTTGTAGACTTGTCTCTCAGAAGGGATCCATAGCCCTCCTCAGACTACACAGGGGGACATGACCCAAAAAAGGGTAAGAAGCACCAGTCCAATAGAATAGAATATATTTATATTATAAATAAATAGAATCATATTTAAATGGGGGGGGGGGGGTTGGAATATTCTCCAGTCAATGGGCTCTTGTTTTGGTCTGCATTTCTATGCCTTCTTGGTCCACCTAAAGTTTCTGAGATGATGATTTTATGATCAGAGGCAGTATGGCTAATTTGCAAAAATTCCAGATGTGGAGTCTGGGTTCAAATCCTACTTCTAAAATTGACTAGTGCCTGTGAGACCATGGCTAGATTGCATAATTGATTTGAGCCTATTTCCTTTTCTTGAAGGTGGAGATCATGATATTTTCCCTCCAGGACTGCTGTAAAGAGCAAATGAGATATTGCATTACAATGCTTTGCAAAACCAAAAAGCCCTGTATAATAAAAGTCAGTGGCTGATTTCCCTTGCAGTTACACATAGTATAGCGCTATAGAGCGAGAAGGGACCTTGGATGTGCTTCTTAGGCAGGGAGAAAATGGAGGCCCCAAGAAGTTGTTACTCACCCAGAGTCGTAGAGGTAATAAGTAGCAGAGGTGACATTTGAACTCAGATCTTTCTACTCCCTTTAGAGAAAACTCTTGCTACTGAGCTGGGCTGCTGTCAGTCACTTTCTAGATCTTTGAAACAGCCCCCCCCCTGAAATTCTACAGGACTCCATTTTCAGTTAGGCTTTGAACTCTTAGAATTTAGCCAACATTCTACAACCATCCTAGCATTTCTGTTTTGAATAAGTTTTCAGGTCAAACCTTCAAGTTCAGGGACTGTGTGATTTACTCCGCAACTCACAGATGATGGTGATGAAATGGGTTTGATAATGAGGTGCTGGAAGGAGAGAAATGGAGGCATATTTATTGCTTTGTCCCAAAGGAAAGTGGATGGTTTTCTCCAACTGTAATATTTTATTTTTCTCTAAAAAGGAGCTGAGAATAGAGGATTGTGCTCCATATTATTCCCTTACCTCGGCTTTATTTTTTTCTGTGTACAAAACACAACTCCTGGTATTCGATTCAATTCAATAACGAGGTAGTGAGTGCCTTTTTTGCACAAGGCCCTGTTTTATTTTGTGATGCCAGTCTCGCAGATTTCTTCATGTTAGCATATGGTGAGTGGAAGCATTTGCTTTGGTCTGTCACCAAAGGTTGTATTAATGGCAGGAGGAAAAATAGCTGACACAAAAAAGCGTGTGAACATTAGGACCAGGTGCATTAATGGAGACAACATTTTTATTGTTGTTTCCTTTGAAATAAACGTTTTCATCCTTGTTATACTTTCTTTGCCATATAGATTCCCCCAAATGAGCACAGCTTGGTCCTTCGAGGTATTCATGAATTCTGGTCCTTCTAGTGCAAAGTATGTTTTGACATTTCAAAAGTGTTCCGAATCTTGCTCTCTGGCCCTAGACGGGCATTATAGATTCCTTCTTAGCCCATTGGAGGACTTTGCAGAATCTTCCATTTGTTCTGAAAGGAAAGATGACAATGCTCTTCCCTCTTTTCTTTGAATCTTAGACTTTGGGGGTTTGTTGATTGCTGTAGAGTTTCCACTAAAGCCCCAAAGGAAAGTAGAGAGCAAAGATGGAATAGAGCTACCCAAAGATTTAGGCCCAGTGTGACTTTGAAATGAAATTGAGCATCTCAGTTGGTGTTTGGTGTTGGCAACGGGCCCCAGAGCCCACACAGCCCCACCTCCTCATTTTACACCCGAGCGAACTGTGACCCCAGAAGGTTAAATGTCTTTTCCTATAAAGTAAAGAGAAGAGCCAAGATTAGGATGCTGCTCTGGTCCTAAACTGTTCAATGAAAATGTCTCCAAGGTGATGAATTCATTTGTGGAACAGAGATTGCTGAAATCCATTTGACATTTCCCAAGATGTTGTTACTACCGATAACTACCACGTGGGAAAAATATATTCCCTGATGTTTGCTACTGACACCTTTAGCATTATAACAACCTAATTTGGCCCAATTCAGTCACTCCCAGAAGGTTCCCAGAATTTGTGAATGGATCTTAAACAGAAGTTGCTAGTACTATCATTATTTATTAACATGTAGTTTCATGCAGCGAAAAATCATATCGGCCTGGGAGTCAGGAGTCCTGGATTTCAGACCGAGCTTGGGCCAAAGTTCACTTTGGGCTCTGATTTTCTCCTCCAAAAAGAGGTTGGACTCCCATTGGACCCCAGGAGGCAGTTGGCCTGCCTGCTCTGACATTCTGTGGTCATAGCATTCTAGGCAATTTTCTGCTTCTAATATTCAAAGTGCTGTGTGTCCGTTGAGATTTAAAAATCCTGTGAGAATAATCAGATGTTATTTATCTCTGGTATTTGAAGTTTTGGGGCTTATTGCAATCATAGCTCCCACTTGAAGTAGCAGGTAGATCTTAATTACATGGATTGTTGTTGGTGTTCAGTTGTTTCAGGGCTATCTGACCCTCCATGGCTTCATTTGTGGTTTTCTTGGCAGAGATACTAGAGTGGTTTGCCATTTCCTTTTCCAGCTCATTTTACAGATGAGGAAACTGAGGAAAGCAGGGTAAAGTGACTTACCTAGGGTTACACAGCTAATAAGCATCAGGCCAGATTTAAACTCATGAAGGTGAGTCTTCCAAACTGTAGGCCTAGCATTCTATCTACTATGCCTAGCTGCCACTTACATTGATTAGCAATCACTTAATAACATCTCAATCATATGCTTGGACCTTGTCAAGTGTGTCCTCCTTCTGAACCTCAATTTCCCCTGTTAAATAGTAATGTTAAATTGGTTCAAGCATGTTCACATTTTTCTAGTAATAGACCATGTGAATCAGAAATCCATATAGGGTCGAGCTATACAGATTGTAATAATAATAGCTAATAGCTATTCCTATGCTATTGATCATGATGGCAAACCTTTTAGAGACTGAGTGCCCAAACTACATCTTCACCCTGCATGTGAGCCGCCCTCTTTACTCCATACAGAGGAGGGGGGAGAAGCGTTCCCGTTGGGCTGCTGGGCAGAGGGGTGGGTTATGTGAGAAATGTCTTCAGGCGCAGGTGATATACTCAGGCATGGCAGAGAGAGGGAAGAGGGCATTCCTTCTCTGGCACAGATGGCATAGGTTCACCAACATGGCTATAGATCATTTTGAGGTTTGCAAAGGGCTTTAAAAACATTATTTCGTCTGATCTTCACAACACTCCTGAAGGGTAAGATCCATTATTATCAGCTTCTTTCATAGATGAGGAACTTGAGGTTAGGAGAGGTTAACTGAATTTCCCAAGATCATATAGCCAGTTAAGTATCTGAAGTGGGATTTGAATTCAGGTTTCCTGATTCTAGGTCAATTGCTCTACATATTATAGCCACCTAAGGTGCCCCATGGCTTTTCCAGTTACTACTTGATCTAAGTTTGCCAGCTTGGGCAGGTGGTCAGTACAAGATGGACGAGTGCAGCCCACCATCCTATGATTTCCATGGGCATATGAACCAATTAGGTAACAATTACCCCACATATTAGGTTGGCTCCACTGTTGGGCAGAAGGGTCTCAATCACCCACAAGAACCTTGAGCATAACTGAAAGCCAGGGCACAGTGATGCTCTCTGACATTCTGTGATTGTAGGTATGCCAGGTGCATGTATACTCATAAAACTTGCACAAGGTGGCAGCTGGGTAGTTCAGTGGATTGAGAGCCAGGCCTAGAGATGGGAGGTTCTGGGTTCAAATGTGACCCCAGACATTTTCCAGTTGTGTGACTCTGAGCAAGTCCCTTTACCCCCATTGCCTAGCCCTTACTGATCTTCTGCCTTGGAACCAATACACAGTATTGACTCCAAGATGGAAGGTGAGGGTTTCAAAAAACCTTGCACAAGACCACACAGGTGCCCAAGGGGGACACTTGCTCTCTAGACCGTATGTCCTTACGGAATGGGGGAAAGAAGAGACGCTTACCTCTTTTCTCTGGGTTTTCAGGTAATTGTGCAAACTACTAAGCAGAAAACCTTGCTTCCTAAGCATTTTCTTTAAACTTCCCAAACTGTTACTGGAAAATAGAGCCTCCCGAGCTTGCAGTCCTATTCTTTGTGGGCCCTCTGGGAGGTTTGACAGGTTTCAAATCCTTGTGTTATGTTCCTGCAATTTTCATCCTCCTTCCCCCTCCCCCCACCCACAGGAGATTAAAATGTGCCTTTGCACCCCAAAAAGAGGGAAGGAGGGAGTGTGGGTGGGCACAGTTGTGGGAGGGGCTAACCCTCATCCTTTAAAAGACCAGATGCCTCAGCATGTTCCTTGGCTATGCAGGTGTGGTCTAGGAGCTTCCCATGGACTCCTTCATTTCTCCAGGGTTGTGAGGAAATAGCCCTGAGCTCCAGAACAAAGGGAGTGAGTTTCTTAATGCCCAGCAGGGAAGGCGCTTTGAGCTGGCTGGGCTGATTTCCTCCAGAAATCACGTGACCCTTTTCATCTCGCATTTCCAGGGCCCATTATCTTACCTGTGGATTTTAAGGCCCATGTTGGGCTAAAGAAGTGTGCCCAGAAAAACAGAATTTTAATGAGTGAAAGCTAATCATTTTCTGTTTTGTAAAAAGCAATAGAGACAGAAAGGAATGAAAACAGTTCAAATACTTCAAACATCACCAGAAATGATAAGGCTAAGAAGTGGTTTCCTTTTCTTCGCCTTCCATTTAGCTGCCATCTTCCCCTCTGCAATGGTATCCCTGAAGTACCTCCTTTACCCTGAAGTACCCTTAATGAAGCCCTTTAATTTACCCATAATTCTGTGATTAAGCCCCACCCCCCAAGAGTTTCAGAACAGGAAGGAGGGGCCTTCCTGAAAGGTCACATGACACGATTCTTCCCTGGAAAGGAATTCCCTGTCCAACATACCAGAGAAGTGGTTTGCCCACCTTACTAGGAAACTCCACTTCTGAGCAGCGCCCATTGGTAGGAAGGCAATCTTCCCTTGCATTGGCAGTGACAAAATCTTCTGGTTTGGAACTTTCACCTACGGCACCAGAGACTTTAGGGGCCAAACCCAGCTGCCTGAGTTCTCCTTTTGGGTGACAGCCCCTGACTGGGCCAGTGGAGTGAAATCCAACTTCCTGGGCAAGTTTGACTGGGAGATCAGGCTGTGCCTGACATCAGTGCATGAACATTCTAGACAACTGTCTCCTGCTGCTAGTGGAAGGGGGGTGGTGGGGGTGGGGCAGGGGCCCTGAGCTCAATCCCCCAGCTTTCTGACTTCATATATTGAAACCCATTAAACTGTGTGGCCCTTGAGACAAGGGACTGGGCTGTCTTTTGCCTTTATTGTATGCCTAGGATTTCACACAGTGCCTGACAGGCACTTAATGGATGCTGGCTGGTTGACTAAAAGTTGTTTTGCCTCTCTAGGTCTTATTCTCCTAGTCCCTTGTTGGCGAAGCTGTGGCACAACTGCAGATCAGGCACTCAGGGAGCTGCTGTGTTCCTCTGCTTTCCAGCATTGAAGGACATTTTTTGCATGCATAACCTCAGGTAATATGTGGGCTCACAGACAGTTTGAATCTGCCCTCTGGGCACTTGAATTCTAAAGGTTCCCCAATGCTGCCCTAGTCTATAAAAAGTGGAAGTTGGCACAAGTGTTCTAGGTTAGGATTCAGCTACTTTCCATCATTTTTAAAAACCCCTCACCTTCTGTCTTAGAATCAATACCAAGTGTCAGTTCCAAGGCAAAAGAGCCATACGGAGTAGGCAACTGGGGTTAAGCAACTTGCCCAGGGTCGGATAGCTAGGACACATATGGAGGCGGATTTGAACCCAGGATCTCCTGCCTTACTCTCTGTCCTTTGAGTCACCCAGCCGCCTCCTTATGTGATTTTTTTGTTGAAGCATTTGGAGGCAGTGTTAAGGATTGTCAGAATGCTGGATTTGTTTGTCATAAGGTCTAAGGTTCGAATCTCAGCCACTTACCACCTGTTAGTCAAGTCTTTCCAGCCTCATTTCCTAATCTGTACAAACAAATGGTTTAGATCTTAGTGTTCACACCACCTGTCGATCTAGTTTCAAGTTCTAATGTTTTCATATTGGCAGGAATCGTTTAAACTGTCACTAGTCTGAGAAGTGCCCGGCTCCCAGCCCCACAGCCACCCCCCATGTCCCAATAAAGAAAATGACAGAGACTCTCAATAGCCATGACACCATCAGTTCCTTTTATTGCATGATTTGCATGAGGAGGCATACGGTGTATAGATAGATTAAGATGATGGCATTACAGAGCCTTTTCATTTCCTGGTCGAATTCATGCCGTGAGGTTGGTGGAATTTCCTTCTCCTTCATGCTATCTTGGAACCTGGTGTTCAGGCGCTCCCCTGCGGCTTCCAAGTCACAGCCACTGTCCCTTGTGTTGATGTACGAAGCAGGGAAGCAGGTGGTCTGGGGGCACCCACTCAGGGTGGATGGATGGCACCTTGGGATTTGCTGACTTGGATTAGTACGGATGCCAAGGTAAATATAATTGGAGGCTTCTTCAGGAACCATGGTGGTACTGGGGTTGTCTTGTTCAATACAGTCCGCGAGAAGCTCTTGGAGAACTATTACAGTCTCGTGTCCCTCACATATGACAGTCCAGAGCCTGTCAAGACAGCCTGCCAGCAGGGAGGAGACCAATTGGTAGACAATTGTCCTCATGATAACCTTGTAAGCCATCTGGTAGGCAACGGTAAGGCTACAGTAGGACCACTGGATTGCGTTGGATACAGCCATGTCCAGCTCACATCTCAGGGTTCTGAGCAGTCGCAGGGTACTTCTCTGGGCTGAGCTGAGCAGAGAGCAAAGAATCCCGAGGGACCAGGTTCTTCCAACACACAGGGTCTCCCATACAGTCTGGTACGTGGGGACCAACTGTTCTACTGGAAGCTTCTGGGACAGAATGTAGATTAGCTCCCTGCCTGCCTGGAGTCTTTTATGCCACAGAACGTAGAAAAAGCCCACCATCACAGTGAGGAACTGGGAGGCCAGGTAAGTCACGGTAAGGGATAGGCAGAGTAGCAAGATGTAGAGTTTCGTCCAGAGTATCTGGAATAAGCAGTAGACGAGGATCGCTAAATGTGAGTCAGGCGACATCCTCCCCCAGGGGTTGGGCTTCATGGTGCCACGTTTGCCCTCTTGAGTGATGGAGAAAAAACAAGGGTACCTAGACTTTGCAGTGCCCAAGATTTCGTTGCTGGTGTCTACAGATGGGCTCAGGCTACCAACATGATCACACTCCTCAGTCAATGTGAGGCAGCAGGCTTCTCTCAGGGCCTTACGTAACCCCAACAACCTGTGAAATCACAAAGCTCCAAGAGTGACATCATCAGGGATAAGGCACTGTTGCCGGTATTCTGAGGATCTTTTTTAAAGGCATATTATCAATGTTGATCAAACATGGCATCTTGCCATATACTAATTGTACACTTTGGACAAGTCACATCATCTCACTCAGCCTTGTTTTCCTCATCTGTAGAATGAGAAGAAGGGATAAATAATCATCACAGCTGACATTCACAGAGCACTTTATGTGATTATCTCATCTGATGCTCATAGTTCTATGTTTTCAAATGAAGAAACTGAGGTTTAATAACTGTATAACTCGTATGTGGTCTCACAGCTCATAAGTATCAGAATGGGATTTGAACCCAAGCCTCTTTGGCTTCAAGCCTACCACCCTTTCCATACCCCATGATGCCTTGAAATGATCTGTACGTTTCCTTCCAATTCTAAATCCTATAGCCCAAAGTCCAAACTGAGTCCATAATCTTTCCCCTTCACTTTAATTTTTTTCAGACTAGGTCACCCTATCCGGCCCTCAAGCCGTGAGCTGCTATTTCCCACCTAGCTTGCCATTCTCTTTCCATTTGATTTCCTTCCACGACTTATGATCCAACTCTACTGGTCTTCAAGCTTTTCCTTCCATATGATATTCTATCTCCTGATTCGATACTGTTGTCCCCCAACCATAATGCTCCTCTCCCTCTTGTTTCTGGCCTGGCTTTTGGTGGCCTTCCTTAAGGCGAGGCTCAAAGCCCACCTTCTGCAAGGGGCCTTTCTTGGTCCACATTACTGCTAGTGCCTTCTCTTGGAGATTACCATTCATTTACACTGTAGACAATGTGTCCCAGAAGTCTTAGAGCCATGTTAAGCTTTTTAAGCGTTAAACTATTAAAATTGACAAATGACACTAAGGCTTTGGGAATTCACTGTATATCTTGTGTGTGCCTGGTTCTCTGCGTGTCGGCTCCCCCATAAAAATGCCATCTCCTGGAGGGCAGGTATCATACTTCTTTTTGCTTATATGGTATTTCTCCTATTCAGTGCTTAACATAGTACCTAGCACATAGTGAGCGCTCGATGCAAAGATATCAATGGATTGGCAGTATGAATGCTCAAGGACAGATATGGGAGTCAATGAAGAGTCCAGCTTATCCATAAAATTCTTGCATGGGTTTGAATCGCCTGTGGAGGGAAGTTGGATGCTGGAAAGTGAAGGGTGAAGCTTATAGGCTAGATAAGAATCAGAGAAACAGGAAACACAGAGATCAGATATAGTAGGGTGAAACCGGGTCATCCCTCAGCTTCTGCTCAGATGGTCAGAGGTCCTGGAGTGATGGAGCTCAACTGCCTTTATTAAGGACAGTACGAATAGGGGTTGTGGGATGTCAATCAAACAAGTGTCATGGCAGAAATATTAGCATCATATTGGCAATCAACAACAAGACAATGGAATAGCCAGTGCCCGGACCAGACCAGAAGCTCATTTGGAAGTCCTTCTTCCTTCATCAGATGCTGAGGGTAGGTCTTTGACATTACTAGGAAGCTATAGAAATTGCTTCCCAGCCTTCCAGACTGGAGACAGTGGGAGAGATTTGGATTCTACAAAATTTAAGCCCCAACCAATTTAAGGATTCAGAAATCAATCCTGTGAAATATTAGAAAGACATCCATAAGTCTGGTCCATGAGCACTTTGCTCATTAGAGTCAGCTTTTGAATATAGCTTTAATACCTTCACCATTCATTTATACCTGGAACCCGACAGTCAAAAAAGATCATGTCAGACTAGAAAAATGGGCCCAGTTGAAGAAAGAAGAATAAATGCAAAGTTCGACACTTGTTGCCATGCCTCTCCTGTGCTTGAGAGCTGGAGTTCGAGGTACTTGTTACAAAGCCCAGGGCAAATATCCCTTGGGATTTGAGGCTCTGGGGAGAGGCACAGCTAGAAATCTGGGTACAGAGATCATATACTCAGAGGCAGTAACTGAAGCCATGAGGATGGATCAGATTGCCAAAGAAGAGATTAGAAAAAGGAGCCGAGTTGGCCTAGAAAAGAACAGTGGGGAACACCCACATTTAAGAAGAAGAACCGAGACAAAGAACCCAAAAAGAAGCTTTTTGTCCCACATGATGCCATTAATGGCAATTTAAATAGCCTGGCCCAGGCTCTGCCCAAGTACTGTGTCCTGTCTCTTGTCCTCTACTTTCTCATGTTTAAAATGGGCGATTTGGACACCGTGATCTCTAAGGGCCCTTCCAAGTCTAGTGTTCTATAATTCGATAAAATAAAACGTGTTTACTTTCTGAAATCCACCACCCCTCCCATCAGCCTTCTCTCTCAGACACAACTGGTCAGTATGGTGTTAATTACCCCCTCAATGGTGTACATGAAAGGCTTCAAGGGCGATTTCTTACGAACAGTCCCTCTGCTAGGAGACATTCTGAAGCCTCAGCAGTATGTAACGGCGGAGCCCTGGAGCTCTTGGTGCAGCACCTGGCTTGCAGTTGAAACCAATCAATAGCTAAATGTGACTGCAGCCAGATTACTAACTCAATCTTCTATTCTCCAAGGGGGAGAAAGGAGGGCAACCTTTAATACCAAGGATCCCATTGAACAAGGAGGAGAGCTTTATTACTGGCAAAAAGGAATCCGCTTGGAATGCAAGTCCTAATCCTGTTTTGTAGGAGGTTGCTGTTATTGTGGAGGGTTTGTTGTTGTGTTTGTGTGCGTGTACGTGCACACATGTGCGTGTGAGCAGTAGGATTTTCTGATGCTTATTTCCTGAGCCTGTTCAAGTCTTGGAATTTTCTGTGGATAAGCAGTCTTAAATGATAGCCAGCAAAACTCTTTCCTCTGTATACAATGGCATTAAGTGTATATAACTGGGTATTTTCCACAGGAGGAAACTGGGGATATATGAAACTTAACTGTTTTAAATGGAAATAAGACTTGTGTTTGGAAGAACTTTATGGGTCATTCAGCCTAATCTTTCACCTAATCCAGAAATCATCTTTAGCAAGCCTGACATTAATCTTCTAGCCTGTGCCTAAATACTTCTTGTAGAGGAGACCTGGGCCAGCCAGCCATTGCACCATGGGGCAGCACCCGTGGTCTGAAAGTTTAGGTACTTCTTTTCTTTCCCTTTAAGCTCCTTCTATTGATTTGTAATTCTGACCCCTCTTCCCCCAAGAAGTACAGAGTAATTCTGCTCTCCCTTCCACATGATAAGCCTTCAAATATGTGAACACAGCTTTGCTTCTCTCCCCTTCATCTCTCAATGCTTCATGTCCCAAATAAAGAAGACGATTGTTCAATTAGCTGCAGAGTTTGACATTCTTTATATAGCCTGGTGGAGCTGGATTCAATTTCTTTTTGGACTTCAATACAAGAGAAGATTGCTAACCCTTTGCTTTCATCAGACAACGTTTACCAGCCGCTTCAACACAAACAAAATGCTGTCTGTGAATGAAGATGGTGCTGCCAATCCATTACCAATGAAACATACCTTTTAGTTGATTTTTCCCTGAGCAGAAATGGATTTGCTCTGGTCTGTGAACCATGCTTGGTTATAAAAGCTGTGTGCTTAGCCTCATGGGCACCATGTTCTGATGGAGACTAAAGAGAAGAGGAAGCTACAGTGAATTATGTGCAGCATTCCTAACTTTAATTTTATGCAAAGACTGAAAAAGGAAGGGCATTAGTGAGAGTAGAACAGGTGAATTGAGGTGGCCTCAGAAGGACTAATAAGCTACTTCCTGTCATATACTTCTAATCCAGTTATGTGCACATTGCTAATTAGGAGACCTTAGCCTGCCTTCCATTGTCCTTGGGATCAGTATTTTTCAAATAATCGTCCTCAGCATAAGAGCTTTTCAGATATTTCTGAAAAGTAAATTAGTAAATTCGATCATTTGGGGGAAATTCCATTTCATTGCTGTCATAATTGCTATCATCATTAATGTCATTGAGGTGGTATCTAATGCAGTACTACAAGTATACAATATTATGATTGTTAGCACAACAGGAAAGGCAAAGTAGCTGAGCCACCCACTGGAGTCTCGGAAGTGGCAGGTATGGATGTCATCCCAGGAGAATGTTCTGTTGCTTCTACCAACTGCTATATGGGCTGTGTATTGGAGCAGAGAAGGAAACAGTGCAAATATCATTGTCTTTTTGTTGAAAAGTGGCTCATTATGGTTAGTCAGATTGACAGCAAAGAGAGAAGAGATGAAATTTAGAAAGAAATATGCTTTGTCACAGTGAGGTGGTGCAATAGGAAGGGGAAGGAGTTCCTAGGAATTCTTCTCTCTCATATATGTGTACTCCCCCAGGGTACTGTACGTTTCTGGAGGATTGCCAGGAAGACGTGCCACAGGAATTTTCTGGTGGCATCTAGTAAAGGACAACTTAGCAACTCAGTAAAGTTCTGTTATCAAAAATATATAGTCTTGATTCTCTAGGAGAACCCTCCTATTCCTCATGTATGCAGAGGAAAATCTGATAATGTTTCAATGGGGAGTAAACTACTGTGGAAAATTTGATACAGCTAGGTGGTACTACTGCTACTAGTGTTGGTTTTGGAGTCACAAAGAATTGAGTTCAAATTCTGCCCCAGGCCCTAATTTGCTATGTGCTGCTTAGCATGTCATTTAACCTCTCTGCATCTCAGTTTCCTCATCTGTAAAATGGGGATTATGAGAGCAACAACTTCCCTGGGTGGTTGTGAGGATCAAATGAGAACTATATTCATAAGGTGTTTTGTGAACCTTTAGCAATATTATTATTATTATTTCTCAGATTGGAATGAGTGCCTTGAATGAATCTTCAATTTGAATCTAATAAAATCTAATTTGGGTCTATAATTGAGAAAAATTCTACTAAGGAGATTTGAAAAGAAGCCACATCTACTATACTCTGTAGCTTTCAAAATAATCGAATGTGGAATATTTAGTATATCCTATTAACTGATTCTATCTACATCAATACAGGCTGCTTAGTGCTGAACTCTTGATGGGCAGGATCACCTGTCACCATTGTCATGACAGTTCACACTTCCCTTCTGCTTTAGAGTTTACAGATCGGTTGTATCAAAAACAGTCTTGGGAAGCAGCAGCACAACTATTTTACAGATGAGAACACTGAGGCTTCCAAGGTGTTAGATAATGTGTGCAATGCCCAACAACAAATAAATAGAGAGGCAAAGACTTTACTTCAATTGCTTGTCCCCCTCTACAGTGGGCGGCCGGCTGCCTTTCATATATCCCACGCGCCCCATTTGTGTTGCAGATCTGGATTCTTCTTTGAAATAAGATCCCTGAACTCCGGGTCACTACTCCTTCCTGGAAATGAGGTTTATCATGCTTTGTTAATTTGTTATTTTGCCATCTCATACGTATGCTGACTGACACAAGATCTATGTTTTCAATCAATCCCTGTTAATCTAAATGCATTTCTTTTTTTTTTTGTATTTGCTGTCTGGACTAATTTTTTATATATGTTTTATTAAGTTGCAGACATTTTTTCCAGTTAATGATATCTATCTTGAAAGTGATGAACGGTGTACTGGGGCAATGTTCGTTTGCATCATTAACCATTAGAAACAGTTAGAGAGGAATTATAGAGCAATCCCTCATCGTGCTTAGCAGAAAGTGTTTTTCTCGAAAATGAGCAATCTAATGATAATCACATTTTATAGATGCAAACAATTCCACATTTCTTATGAAAACAATCTGTGTTCAAAAATCATTATTGTGCTAGTTTAATAAGCCATTGCACTAAATTGTCTGGAAATCTGCTGGGGTGGGATGATGAATTTCAGTGGAGCGCCAGGCAGAAGTCATGCCTCTGGTCTGGGAGAGGATGCTCGGAGCCATGTTTGTCTGTACCCGAAGCCTCTTTGCTTTCACGGGATGCCTTTTGGTTCCATGTTGTCTTCTGCTTTTGTGGTTTTCCTGTGTCGTGATGCCATGACACAGAAAGAAATTGGGAACAGAGATGAGGGGCAACATGGTTTGGTGTAGAGAATCCTTGGCATCGGGGATATCCACTTTGAATCTTCTCCCAAAATTATTAGCTGTGTGACCTCTGGCAAGTCACTTCACTTCTGTGGGCCTCAGTTTACTCATCTATAAAATGTAGAAGTTCAACTAACTTATGCAGTGGTAAGGGTTCCCAAGCATTATTTCCTGATTAATTACTGGATTGGAAAGTTTTCAAAATGCTTTCCATTCATGATCCCATTTGAATCTTCCAACAATCCTATAAGGGAGGTAATGCAGGTATTAGGGAGAGGAAGCAGACCTGTGATTTCACTAGTAGAAGCAACTCCCTCTGCTGGGCTGGGCTAGGCCAGCATCTTAGGGGCATGTTACTTAAGAGTTCATTGCGTGTTGCCTATGGGAGGTGGGTGGAGGTAGGGAAGGGAAAGAACATGAATCTTGTAACCAAAGAAAAATATTCTAAATTAATTAATTAAATAAAAATATTTTAAGCGTCTAAGAGTTGCATAGGGCAATGAGAGGTTGAGTGACTTGCCCAGGGTCATATAGCCAAAGGTGAGAGCTGAACCCAGGTCTCCCTGACTGAGGCTAATTCTCCACTGTGCTGTGATGCCTCTTCTACAATATTATTATCCCTATTTTACAGATGAGTAAACTGAGGCTCCATGAGGTTAAATGAATTGCCTACGTCACATAGCTACTAAATATCAATATAAGTCAATATCAGTAAAGATCAACATAAGTTTACATACATGCATACACACATATACACACATATGCATGCATGATATATATGTTTGTATTTTTCATCATCAAATCTTCCAAATCCTTTCCGATTTGTCAGTCATGTGCTTCCAGGCTGACTTTTGTAGTGTTCTGGGGCTCAGTGTTGCCATCCATGAATGGGAATATTTCCCAGATACTCAGCAAGTATCTATTAAGAGGTTACAGTGCTGTCAGACACTGTGCTAAGCTCTGGGGATACAAAGAAGGAAAAAGCCAGGTGAGAATGAAAATGGAAGGAGGTCTCAGGGGTCAGGTCTGCTGGGGTGGGGCAGGGCAGACTGAGTAAGGCCTTTGGGAGAAAGTAGGATTTGAGCGGAGGCTCGAAGGAAGCCAGACGGTGGAAGGAGTACACTCTAGGCCAAGTACAGAACTAAAGAGGAGTAGAAAGAAGGCCCGGGCTTAGGAACACTGACTCTGGCAAATCCCTGGATGACCCAAAGTCTTCCTACTTTCAAGTCTCACTTAATGTCGATATTCGGTTGAATTATTGAGCAAGGTTTGATCTTGTCTATCATAGAATCTTATCTGAGGTTAAAATTTGAAAATGGCCAGACCCAAGACCACATGCTATTCCCTTTTTTATTTCATTTGACTTTTTTTTCAGTTACGTGTACAAATACTTCTTGACGATTGTTTTTTGACATTTTAAAATTCAGATTTCCGCCCTCCCCATACTCCTCCGCCATCCATGAGGCAGCGGATAGCCTGATCTAGGTTATACCCCTACTTTCATATATTCCATTTTTCCATGTTGCTCATGTCACGATAGAAGACATATAATCACGTGCTTCTCTCTTGGCAGGCCCGTTTGCTCATGAATCTGATGGGATGGCAAAAAAATAGAACAGAGCTGATTTATATTTTTGTTCTTGGAAAATCTTTTGCTCCATCAAGGTTATATTTAAATGCAAACTCATCCTTATACCTTGAGGGAAAAAATGATTACTTTGGGAATGCTGACCTTCATCCTCCCGGGTGCCTTCCTCTGGTTGCTCTTTGGGTAGTTCATATCCTTCATGATGGAATGTCTCCCTTCGGAACTGGGAGGAAGGCAGAGGTGATAACTCTTAGAACAGAGGAGCTGGATGGATAGGAAGAGATTTGGGTCTCTGTGGGATCCATAAAATGAGAAAGGTGACCTCCAGAATGGGCGGCTTGGTAGAGCTTTGAGGGGAAAAGGTGGACAGGTTTAAGGGCTCCCCTAAAAGAAGAGAATCTAGAGGATTAGGTTTAAGGAAGGGGTTTTTTTTTAGAATGAGGACAGGAGAAATTAGGAAAGGAACTCTAGAGAAAAGATTTGGAAGAAGACATTAACTTTAGCAATAATATCTGTCATTTGTAATAATGGCTAGCATTTATGTGGCAATTTGATGTTTATAAAGAGTTTTACATTATCTGATTTGATCCTGACAGTCATTTTATGAAGAAGGTGCTATTATCCTCATTTTACAGATGAGGAAACTGAGGCACCTAGAGGTTAAGTGAATTGCCTACGGTTCCATGGCTAAGAAAATCTAACTCAAAGTTTCCTGATTCCATGTCCAGCATGCTATCCACTGTGCCATCTAGCTGCCTCCTGTGGGACTTATTGTTACAGGCTAGCAGGAGCACAGCAGATGAGAAACAGAGCTGGATCTGGATTCAAATTCGGACCCTACCAATTACAAGCAGTGTGACCAGCCTTGGGCAGATCACTTAATCTAGGCAGGCCTATATTCCCTCATCTTTGAGGTGAAGAGGGCCAGACCAGATGACCTCTGAAGTCCTTCCAAAATTTAGCTATGATTTTATTACCTCAAAAAGTGGTTTATTGGATAGAAAGCCAAGCCTGAAGATGGGAGGCCCTGGATTCAAATCTAGCCTAAGACATATCCTGACTGGGTGACCCTGAGCAAGTCACTTGACCCCCATTGCCTAGCCTTTACCGCTCTTCTGCCTTGGAACCAATACATGATATTGATTCTAAGACAGATGGTAAGGGGTTAAAAAAAAAGAAGTCTTATGGACTACTTGTTGACATGGTCCACATGGACTCCCTTAGATGGTTGTGAGAACTAAAGAAGGTATTTCCCCCCTCTGACTTCAGAATAATCATCTATAATATGGTCTCTGTTTTCCTAGAGCATAATTATGAAATTTGAACATTCTTGTGAATTGTGAAAATAACAAACACATAGCTTTTGTGGCTAGACACGTGGGTAGGAAAAAAGTCAACTGTTAAACACCTTTGAATACGCTTGTATCTTCTGCCACTGATACCTCGAGAGTCCCCGGCTGAATTCCACCACTGGGTTGTAGGGCCTGTTTCTTTCCTTTCCACCCCTTGTCCCTGGCCATTTTCATCCATCTCTGACTACTTTGAGCAGAGAAATAGGAGCGACAGAGAATTTCTCTGGTGAAGGTAACATAAAACAGCCCTCTCAGGGCTCCTATGACTGTACAGCAGCGCCTTCTTCTTCCATGTTTGGCTTCCAAGGGTTCCGGTAATTCTCGGAAATCTGAAGTCAGTAGCGTGGAAAACCCCTCGAATGCTTCCACTCTCACTTTTTAAGATTTTGGGGGGGGAACCACAGAGAGAACATATATACATGGGGTCAGCAAATGTTCTCTTATATCCATGAGCTCAGTCAATCATGGTAGGTCTTGAAATATATTCTATAGGGGACCTTTACTGTAATTTATTGTTTCCAAGTCCATCCCTCACAACAAGCTTGTGAATTAGTTTGTGCTCAGCTAAGTATTCCCATTTTACAGTTCAGAAAACTCAGAGAAATAAAACGATGCGTCTTGGTTAATCCAGATCAAAGCTATCACCTGTCATCTGGCTGCAAGCCCAAGGTCCTTCCCATTATCCCACTTGGCGTCTTATGTAAATATGGAAATTTCCCTACGTTATTTCATCCTTGCGCGTTGCCTCCTCAACTTATGAGGACCGACTCCCTCACCCACCCACCTACTGTTCTGATGTTCTAGAATGAGCCTTACTCCCCTGCTTCTTCCTACTTAGTATAATCGTTGTTAATCTATTCATCAGATTAAAAATATACATCAAAATCATTCTTCGAATGTCAATAAAATCACTTGCACATTTGCAGTTTCTTAATACTTGAAACACCCCACTCGTTAGCTAGCATGTGTGTGCTAGAACGATAATAGCTACCATTTAAAGAGAGCTTTAAGATTGGCAAAGCACTTGGCGTATGTTGTCATTTGATCGGGATATTAGAACACACTTGGCAAAGCCCATAAACCAAAATATACTTCACTTTGTACCCCATAAATTGCTGAGCATCTGTATGTGTATATGCATATATAAACAGGCATATATCTTCCAATGGATTAACTTGCATTAATACCATCTCCCCATAAAGCCCTAGAGGTAAGAGGTCCAATATAGGACAGTATCATGGAAGGCATGGAAAAAAGACAGTATTCACAAAGAGGGGGAAGTCACAAGGGGGAAGTCGCATGGGCAGCACGCTACTCTCCAACCCAGAAATATCAGGAGAAAATGTAAACTGGCACAGATTCACAGGCCCATTGATTGGATTGTGAAATAATCCAGTTTATGACATTAGTCAGTGGAGAGTGCTTCCTAAACTTTTGGCAGCTTTCTCAGAGAAGCAGCAGGTTATTGTTCCCCAGCTCTTGACGTAAATAAAATATGCCATTTTTTCTTTTTATCCTAAATTGCACCCTGTTTTCTTTACCCAAGTTCTCATAAAGGGGCAAAGAGAAGGTAAAGAGAACTCTGGGTAGAAATAGCAGAAGAAAGCTTTTTTTGGTGACTGATAAGTCCTTTCAAAGTCTTTACTGAAATGGAATTGGTCAAATCTGCTTTGAATTCTCTTTTCTCTACCAAGTCACGTGGACATCTCTCCAAATTGGTTTTTTGGTGAAATTAACTGGGAAAAGAATAACGAGTACATGAAACTAATTCTGATGAACACCTCTTTCACTTTTCCCTGTTCTAATGAGGGACTTGGATGGTGTCTGCCTGAGGACTCTCCAAAGTGGTAGCTTTTGTCTGAAGGTAGGAAAGGGAATGAGGACCAAGATAACCAGCAGAGACTTTAGATAATATTGTGTGATGGATAACACAGGATCATTTAGGTAGAGGTGAGAGACTGTCGAGGTCATCTCCCTCACAGGTGATCATAGATATAGAGCTGTAGGGGACCCTAGAAATTATTTAGTGTCCCTATTTTCCAGTTGAGGAGACTGAGGGCAAGCAAGTGAAGTGATTTGGCTGAGATCCCATGGGGAGAGAGAATCAGGATGCTACCTTAGGTCCTGTGACTTCAAATCCAGTCTTTTCACCACCCCACGTTGCCTATCTGAGTACTTAAGGCAAGTTCTCAGTTCAGGCAAGAAAACCTGTGTGGTCTTGGGAAATCACTTAACTTCTCCTGGGGTCTCACTTTCCTCATATATAAAATGAAGGAATTTGACAACCTCTCAGATCACCTCCAGGACTAAATCTATGATCCTTTGATCCTAGGCATATATCCATTTGATGCCAAAGGGAAAAGGAGACTAAGATCTGTGGTAAAGACATGTGATCCCCATCTCTACGACAGCTAAGGTCTTTTTTCCCCAACTACTTTGTGGTTAAATACTTTTTATTTATTTGTATTTGTTCTTTTTATAATATATATATATATAAGTATATATATATATATTCTATATCTGTTTATGTACTTGTTTTGTTTCCCATTGAGATGTATGGCCCTTAAGAACAGGGATTGTTTCATTCTTTGAACTATGTCTAGCACTGTGCCTGGTACACAGTCGGTATGTAATAAATGCTTACTGATTGATTGAATTGTGATCATAATTCTCCTCTTCCCCTCCCACAGCAGTGGATAAACACTGGACTTGCAATGATAATGGCATTAGTAACAACAGCAGCAACAACATGAAGAGCTGACATTAATACAGTGCTTCAGAGTTCACAGAGTACTTTCTGATCCTCTTAGATGACTTTTCTATTTTGAAGTCAGGAAGGCCTTAGCCCATGTCCTGCTTCGCAATTCACCAGCCATATGACTTTGGACAACAACTGCCTGATCACATGGGTTGAGGGGATATGATTGGAAATGTAGACTTTAAGTTATCACCCTAGTGCAAGTATCAATAATATGGAAATGGGTCTTGATCAATGACACACATAAAACCCAGTGGGATTGCACATTGGCTACAGGAGGAGGTTGAGGAGAGGGAAAGAACATGAATCTTGTAACCATGGGAAAAGATTTTAAAGTAATTAATGAAATAAACAAATTCTATTCATTTCATATGACTCTGGATAAATCACCTCTCTTTCTTGGGCCACAATATCTTCTGAAAAATGAATGAGTTGGACTTGATGTAACCCCTAGGATCCCTTTGCAGTAGAAATCCAGGACTCTAAGCTCCAGGTCAAGCTCCCATGCATTCAGAGGGACAATGAGTAAAGAAGTCTCCTGTATCACATGCAGCCTTGTAGAGGGTGCTCTGCCTGATAAGGGAAAAGCACCCTCAATGGAGAGGGTTTGGGTTCTGGTCTGGTCCCAAAGGCTTCAGTATAGCCAGCCGAGGCAGGGAGAAGAATGCTTGGGGCTCCTTACTGGGGACCAGATTAAAGAAAGGTCTGCAGAAGAAGGGAGGTCAGGGAACTTGGGTGGGGGGCATTATCAGAGCAACAAGAGGAACAAATATTTGCTGGAGAGGATTCCTCATTTTTTCAGATAGTAAGTAGTTCTGAGATTCTAAGGATTTAACCAGATCTTTGTGTCTATTGGTTTCATTTGTGGTACGCAGTAGAAAGATGGCTTGATTTGGGGCAGAAAGTCTGAGTTCAAATCCCCATTACCTAGCTATGTGTAGTCAAAGAAATTTGTTCTACTTGCTACTGGGCCACAGCTTCCTCATCTGTAAAGGGGAGGCAGTTGGAATAAATGTCTTCCAAGATTGCCACGCTTGCCAAACTTTACCTTTCCAAAGAGGAATAAGATAACCTTCCTGAAGACCTCCAAGAACTGATGCAGAGTGAAATAAGCAGAATAAGGAGAACATTGCACACAGTAACTGAAACACTGTGGGATGATCAACTGTCATAGACTTCGCTACTATTAGCAATACAGTGATCCAGTACATATCTGAAGGACTTACAAAAAAGACTGGTATCCACCTCCAGAGGAAGGACTGTGGGAGTTAGAATGCAGATGGAAGCATAGACTTTTTGACTTGCTTATTTGGATTTATGTTTGAGGGGTTTGGCTTTATAAGATTACTCACTTACCAAAATGAGCAATATGGAAATATGCCTTGCATGATAATACATGTATAACCCAGACAGAATTGCTTGCCAGCTCCAGGAGGGAGGAGAGAAAGAGGGAGGGAGATAATTTGGATCACATAACTTCAGAAAACTTGTGTGGAGGTTTGTTATTACATGCCATTGGGAAAATAAAAAAAAATTAAATTATCTTTATAAAAAGATATTGGCTCCAAAGAATATGTGCCTTAGTTGGGAAGCTGAGTACCTCCCTGAGGGTATCACAGTGTGAGAGACCTAGGAGCACATATGGGCCTAGCTCACGTATTGGCCAGGTTTGGACAGAGGCAAGGGCCACTGTTGCCCCTCCCCTGCATACTGGGTGACCCCATCCCATGGCAAACGGAACCGATACTGTCTCAGAATTCCATAGTCCTGTAACTGTCATAAGAAATAAACTGGACAAAATCTTAAGAAAGAGATCAGCCACTGTTAATGGGATCATGGATTTTTTACTGCATCACTCAGCCCAAATTCACGTAGGCACTGAAATGTCCTTAAATAGATGATAGTCAGCTGTTCCTTTCTGGTTTTGTTTCTTGAGAACTTTTCCATGATAAATGATGGGAATCTTGTCTGGATCAAAGAACAGAAAGACAAAAACCTTCAGTGAAATGCTCGATTCTTACTTCTGGAATATTTCTCATGTCCTGTTACTTCTCAGTTGCCTCTTGTAATGGGTGCTCAGGACAGAACAGAGAAGCTTCCCATCTCTTTTTGGACCACAGTTTCAATCTCTTCCAGTGCTCAACCTTCCCTCTAGCTGGTAACGAGAGAGAGAACTGACTTGGTTTGAAGGGACTGCCTTGAAGGAGAGAAGAACAAAATAAAAGGTTGGATCCCAGGAGGTACTTTGGCTAATTGAATGTGCTGTTTCTTCTATTAGGTTTGACAGGTTCATCTTCATTGTTTCTAGAGCTCTGTCACTTGCATTGTTCATTTTAAACAGGCATATCAATTAGAAGTGACTTTAACATTATAATTAAAAGGTTAGGGGTTTGAACTATAATAATAATAATAATAATAATAATAATAATAATAACTGACATTTCTGTAACATGCTTTAAGGCTTATTCTGCATTTGAACCACCTCATTTTGGCCTCACATCTATCTTGTGGGAGAAGTACTACAGATATTTTTATCATCTCCATTTTACAGATGAGACAACTGAGGCTCAAAAAACCAGAGAGATAGGAAAAACTAACTTTATACCTTTCCTCTGACACTAAATGGCTGGGGAATTTGGGGTAGGTCATTTTTTGTTAATAGAGCTAGTAGAGATCCAAGTGGCATTTGATCCCAGGTCTTTCTTTTTTATCTTGAGAAATTTTTATTTAATTAGTTAATTTAGAATATTTTCCATGGTTACGAGATTCGTGCTCTTTCTCTCCCCTCCTCCTCCCCCTCTCCTGCAG
This sequence comes from Monodelphis domestica, assembly GCF_027887165.1. Lineage (NCBI taxonomy): Eukaryota > Metazoa > Chordata > Mammalia > Didelphimorphia > Didelphidae > Monodelphis > Monodelphis domestica. The sequence goes on along the minus strand of NC_077235.1, from coordinate 39,039,437 downwards.
CCAATGCTCAATTCCACTGGGTTTTACATGTCATTGATCAAGACCTATTTCCATATTATTGATATTTACACTAGAGTTGATCCCAAGTCTTTCTGGCTCCAATTACACTATTCTATACATGACACTAAGCTACCTGTGCCTTGTAAAAGTGGAGATTTGAACTTACAGCCTCAACTGTAATGAATGTGATTTATGGCATCATAGAATGCCAGAGCCAAAAGGGCTTTTCGGGGCCATTTAATTCCACTCTCTATTTTCACACACAGAGAAATCGAGGCATATAGATTAGAAGTGACTTGGCAAAGGTTACACACCGAGTCAGCAACAGAATCAGAACTGGCATCCAATTGCAATTCAATCATTTTTTCTAGACAGATATACAAGACATTATTGTCAATGAATCAAAAAATCAAGAAATCAGTTTTTACATTTGAACAAGTTATTGTCAGATGCTCTAATTTGAAACTTCTTAAAAAGTCATCTCACTTCAGCTTTCAATCATCTCCTGTTATCACCTCCAACCGGCCTAATGTCCACTCTGGTCCAATCTCTTGTGATTGTTTTTAATATCATGGCTGGCTTTCCTGTCCTCTCTGGTGTGATTTCATGCTTGATCACTGCCTCTTGAGACATATCTGCTCGTTAGAAACAGTTGTCAAGAAGCAGCACGTGATTTAATAAATAAAAGTCACTGTTTGTCAGAATAACTGGGGCAGAAACTTACCGTAAACACATTTTGCATGATTTGAAGTCATTAAAAACACAAGTCAGTTCAAAATCAATCCTAGTTTGTGAATCTGAAGTCAGCCTGTCATTCCAGTTTAATGAGGCTGCTGTTGTTAGGGATTAAGTATCAATTGTTGATTATCAGAGAGTCTAGCTAGAGATGGAGAAGAGAAAAATGAAGGGAGTTTCAAAACTCCATAAATAAAAGCATGGATTTCAATGCTCTTAATCTTGGGAGAATTTTAGTATAGATACTCCTTCTTAGTGGCACTAGGTGGCGCAGTAGATAAGAACTCCAGGCCTAGAGACAGGAAAATCTAACTTCATACCTTTCCTCTGACACTAAATGGCTGGGGAACTTTGGGTAGGTCATTAAACCTGTCTACTCAGTTTTCCCATCTGTAAAATGGGAATAATAACAGTCTCTTCCTTCCAGGGTTCTTAGGGGTTTAAATGAGATAATATTTGCAAAGTGCTTAGCCTAGGGCTTGGCATATAGTAGGTACTTAATAAATGCATATTTCCTTCTTTAAATTTTTTTTCATTAAGCTGCTTAAAATTTTGCTCTTCTGATCTCACTTTTTCCTCTCCCTTTTTGACCTCCAAGTCTTTTGCCACAGTTTTGTCTCTGGACTTTGACTTCTGATGGTTACTTTTGGTAAATGGATCCCACTTTACCCTGCCATCCAAGCAGATAGGTTCTAAACCAGTGATGGCGAACCTTCTAGAAACCTAGAGCTCAAACTATATATAACCCCAAACCCCAGTGTGGAGAGAGGGAGGGAAGCAGCCCAGCACCATGTCCCTCTGGCTTTTGTAGTAACAAACTCTGGTGAACTCTATTCTGGGGTGATGGCCTGCATGCCCACAGAGAGGGCACTGAGTGCCCCCTCAGGCACACAAGCCATAGGTTCGCCATCATAGTTCTAAACTCTTTTGCTTGCTCCTTATCTCCACAAACATAGGTACTCCAGGGGTCTCTAGTAGAACATTTTAGAGCCTGGTACTTTTTAGTATTTTAAAGCTAATGGCAAGATATTTATGAAAATTTTTTTTTCATTTTAATTTTTGTTCATAATTCTTCATTATTAAAACAATTCCCAATTGTTTTCTTACACTTGTTTTTTCAGAGCTAGAAATGTTGGGAACAGTGGCTAAAAGAGTTAAGATATACCCTAGACTTCAAGAGTTATGTCCTGCAGTAGCAGATGATTGTAGGAGGAATGTTCCAGAACATTCCAGAAAGTAGAAGAGAAAAAAAGATCCCCTTCTACTTGTTTAATTGTAAAAATAAATTGAGTTCAAGCTAGTGAGCAACACACGACCTATTTGGGGACTAAGTAGAGCTGGGGGGGTGTAGTAGCTCATCTCTACTATCATAGGCTTTGGAGTTAGAAAAGACTCTTTAGTCCAGGCCTTTCATTTTACAGGTAGAGAATCAGACAGCAAAATAGGGTTAAAGGACATTGTTCCTGGCTTGAGAATGTCTCGCTGTTGGAATGTTAACGAGTGCTTTTGCCTCTGTATTTGGCCTCTCCCCATTAATACCAAACCAAAAGTGATCCTCCTTAGAAATGGCAGCAGTGGGAAGAAGAGTCCCAGGAATGATCGCTATGGAGAGAGGCAGGTGCAGAGTAATGAAGGAGTTTTTGAAGGAAGAAACAGCTGAAGATTCTATTCCTGGCCCCAATCTCTTGGAGAGAGAAGGAGCAACTTGAGGGCGCTGATATTTGGAGGAGGGGAGGGAGAGCAGCAAGGGAAGGGAAGGGAAGGGAAGGGTCCTCCCTCGGGTCCCACAGCTGGGCCCTAGTCAAGGCCTCTGCTTCCTCTCCTCCCCAAATTCAGCGTTCTTTCCATTTTATCTCTCTGCTTGTCTTCCCCCTTAGCGCCCCTTCTCTGATCCCAGCTCATTCTCCATTGCCTTTTATGCTTTTCTCATTGAGACAGAGCTACATGAGGATTCAACCCTCCACTCGCTGAGTAATTATCTCCATGCCTCCCAGGAATTCCAAGGGCTTAGCTGAAGTTGATGTTGCATTGAAAGTTTTATGTGGCTTGAGAAATGTCTCCTACCATTCAGCAAATATCCCTCGTTGAAGAGCCCAGAGGAAGTGACTGTCACTTACACCGTGTCGGGATCTCGAGGGGGACCCTTGACATAGTGTAGAGACCAGAGGCCCCACTCAATCAGCCATCAAGTAGCTTTGTGACCTTGGGCAAGGCCCTTCCTTTCTTCCCAGCCCAGTTTCACATGAGATCATGTTAGGCTAGATGAGGCCTCTCGCAGCCTAACATCCTATGGGCCAGCCCTATCTCAATGCAATTCCAGCCTGGATAGAAATCCTGCAGAAGCCTTAAAGGACTCTTCTCTTGCATGCCATGAATCACGGTGATTCTGGAAATGGGACACGCACTACATAGCTGAATAGGCAGCGGCCAGAGGTGAGTGGCACGTATGAATTTTGCTCATTTGAGAAACACAGAGTATAGTAGCAGCTGCAATGCTTTTGTCACGGCAGCTTATCTCATATCCAGAAACTGGATGGAAATGTAGATTTTGTAGTGTTACTAACCTCTACCCTATTAAAGATCAGCTTGAACACCGACAGAATGTGTAACAGTAGGCTGATTAAATCAGGGTAAAAATGGCCCCTAATAATTACTCTGTAGAGATGCAAAATTTGTCCCTCTTTGGGACAGTAGTCCATGAACCACCCTGGGGGATTCTGGGACCTTGGCCACTGTGCTAGGGGCCTTTAAGGACTCCAAAATGGGCTTTCAATGCCCACAGTCTTCCTGAAAGAAGTAAATATCAGCTGTGCTTTCTTCTACTAGACTCTAGCATCCTTCCCAAGAAGGGTATAAAAGAACTAGGTATTAGTCCATCATTTTAGTTCCTTCTGAAAACCTGCCTCCATCCTAATTTGCACTCATTTTGTTGTTGTTCAGTCATTTTGGTCATGCCTTACTCTTCCTGACTCCATTTAAGATTGTCTTGGTAGAGATATTGGAGTGGTTTGCCATTTCCTTCTCTAGTTCATTTTGCAAATGAAGAAAATAAGGCAAACAGGGTGAAGTGACTTGTCCAGGGTCATTCAACTAGTCAGAGGCCAGATTTGAACTCAGATAGAAGAGTCTTCCAGTACTCAACTTATATCATATGATTATATTATAATTATATAACAATAATATAATTATATTTTCATTATATTATTATAATATTATGTAATTATGTAAAAGTAAAATTATATATGTCATAATTTGGTTATTATAGAATTATATAATATAATTATATTTATATAACCATATAATAAAATTAGATAATATACTGTAATTTTTGCTTTATAATTATACAATGTAATTATAATTATATTCTATAATTGCATAACAATTAAATTATATAATACCATTGTGATTTTGTTATCAAATTATATAATATCATAATCTTGTATATTATGAATATATAATTACATAACAATTAAATTATATAATAGTATACAGTATAATTTTGTTATAGGATTATATAATGTAATTATAATGTTATCTATTGTAATTATATAATTATACAATAATAGAATTATAATATAGTATAATTATTAAAATTATATAATTACATTATATAGTTCTATATGTGATAATTATATAATCACATAACAATAAAATTATATGATATGTTATGATTTTGTTATATAATCATGTAATTTAATAATAATTATAATTACATTATATAATTCTATAACAATTTATATGATGCTATAAATTTTAATTTTGTTATAGTCATATAATGTAATTGTGCTATATATTATAATTATGTTATATAATTATACAATAATAGAATTTTCCATTATTATAATTATATTGCACAATTATTAAATTACATTATATAATTCTGTAATGAGATTATATAATACCATATATTATAATTTAACCATATAATTATGTTATATAATCATAATAATTATATTATATAATCACTTAACAATAAAATTATATATGGTCTAGGTTTGTTATATAATCATATAATTTAATTATAATTACATTATATAATTCCATAACAATTAAATTATATAATGTTATATAGTTTAATTTTGTTATAGTCATAAAATGTAATTATAATATTTTGTACTATAATTATATAATTATCCAATAATAGAATTATCCAGTATTATAATTATTTTATAGAATTATATTATAGAATTCTATGAGATTATATAATACCATAAATTATAAATTCATTACATAATTATATTATATAATCACTTAACAATAAAATTATATGACATATGTTATAATTTTATATAATCATATAGTTTAATTATAATCATAATTATATAATTCCATAACCATTATATTTAATAATGCTATATGCTTTAATTTTGTTATAGAGTCATATAATGTAATTTGAATGTTCTATAGTGTAAGTATATAATTCTATAACAATTGAATTATATAGTATTATAATTAGGTTATATAATTATATGATCATAGAATCTATCATATTATATAGTAATAAAATTCTATAATATATATTCAAGACTGGCTTGGATTTATTCTGAAGTGAGTTGAATGAATGATTTAAAATCATTCATGAATGACTTATAGTATCAATGTGCCAAGATCTGAGATACAAATACAAAGCTAAAACCTGACCCAAGCCTCAAGGAGCTTACCTTTGGGAAGAGGGAGAGGAAGCATGGAAGGAAATGGACGCCAAGTTTCTGGTTTGGAAAGTTCCAAGGAGAGGGGTTATGGCCATCTGGACGAAGATTGGCACCTCACTTCTAGGAACAGTGACAGCAAGAATTTGCTCCTGGATCCAGAACTGGAAATGGGTGTGGGTGGGTGGCTGGGGAGTGCAGTGAAGTGTTACAGAAGCCAGGTCTAGATATAATGAGCGTGGCCAACTGATGCAATCACTGGGCAGGAGAGAGGAAGGTCCTCAGTTCTGAGGCAGGGAGGGAAAGAATTTCAGTTGCCAGCTGACTTAAGACTTCCTATCTGACTTGGCTTCCATTTCTGGCAACAGGCTTTCTACTGGCCACTGTGCCGGATTCCACAGATCAGCTTCCTGCTCTTGCCACAGGACTTGGAGGGCAGGGCAGGGCAGGGCAGGGAAGGGAGCTGTGGGCCAATAGCCCTAAAAACTGCTTCCCTGACTTGCCTGGAACCACCTCACCAAACACGTTATGATGAGAGGAAAATATTCAGCTCATGCACCAGGACCAACAAACGTGCATGAAAATGGACTAAGAGAATCTTTGTTCCTGGAGATATTATTTTTAAAAGGTGTTTTTTAAAAACTGAGCCAGGTAGTGATTGAAGGTGGTTTTCAAAAATTGAAGTCGAGGGGAGCAATTTGGAACTTTGGGACCATTAGTGATTGATTTACTCCAGGATCTTTTGAGCTTCCTTCTGTATTTCTGAGTGGTTGACCTTGAAAAATTCTTCACACCAGTTTCAGAAATGAGCAGGTAAGAATTGGTCTTATTTTTGAAAGGCTGCCTCTAGATTGGTTGCCAGGCATGGGTGCCATCTTAGTCAGCAATTACCCATTGGCTCCTTCTTGCTCCACACAGCACCGTCTGTCTGCAGTCAGAGCTATGCTCTCTGAGGAAGGTCTTCTCCCATTGTCCCCCATTTTCCTTGCAAAGTCCAAGGTAAGTGTTTTTCCTCCTTCCTAAAAAACTCTGGGTCTCCCTTGTTCTTCTGGTACCAAAGAGTTTCTGTTGCTATTTTCAGGATGCTGATAGCTAATTCTTTTGAGGCTCTCTGATCTGCTCTGTAAAACTGAATTTATTGCAATTTCTACAACTCTGAGAAGTGACCGCCAAGGCAGGAAGCCCTGTATTCAAGCCTCCATCTCTGACACCTCCTGGCTCTGTGTGACCTTGGGTAAGTCATTTAATTTAGCTCTCTCTCCCGGCTCTAGGCATCCTCTCCAAGGCTTTAAGTTTCAGAAAAGGTGTCCGTCTGCATTTGTAGAGAGAGATTCCTCTTCCAGGCTTTCTCTATACTAATGAAATCATCAGTTTAATCACTGTCCCTCCCTGTGGGCCCTCTTGGAGAAATCCTTTGGGAAAAGACTATTTCAGATGTTTAATTGAGTCAAAACAGAAGACTTGCTTTAGTAACTCAGTAATGGGCCTGTCCTTCTCTTAAGGTAAATCTAATATACCTAACAGGCACAGGATTTTGAGATATTTCTTGTGGAAAAAAGAGATGCCAGAAATAAACAATAGTCCTGCTATGGGCGGGAACAGGATCTATTCAGAAATTGCATGTGTGGTTTTATTTATTTGAAACTGAACAATATCTATTCATTTAGCCAATGACCAAGTAGAACCTTTACTATGGGCTACGATAAGATCGGATAACAAGTGTGGTGTACATCTTATTTTTTTTTTTAATTTTTTAAACCCTCACCTTCCATCTTGGAATCAATACTGTGCATTGGTTCCAAGGCAGAAGAGCAGTAAGGGTTGGGCAATGGGGGTTAATGTTTCAAGAATTCTCAATCTTTGAGATCAAGGTAAAACATTTATTGAGTTCTTACCGATTGTCATCGACTAAGCAAGTTGGCAAGCCTGTCCCTGTGCTGAAGGAGCTTCCATTCCAGTGGGGGAAGCAGCACCCAGAGGGGAGCTGGGAAGGGGAAGAGGAAGATGGGAGCCAGAGGTGGGCTTGGGTCTTCATTTGGGGATGGGATAAGTGGATTGGCAGATAGGGAAGCCTATGTGGTCATTAGTGAAGTTGTCCTCTGGTCAAGGGATGAGGATCTGAACCAGAGTGGTGGCAGCTGGAAGGGATGGCGATAAGAGAAGTCAGGAAAGAAAATGGAGAAATGGCCACCATGGCTTTGTCATTTCCCCAGTAACAAACGAATCCTTATTGGGAAGGCACAGTCCTCACTCAAAGTGACAAAGAGAGTGGACCAGGATTATGTTTCTCTGTGTCCTCCACTAGCAGATGGGCAGCTGTGGAGACAGCTCTATACAACCGGAACATGCAACTTTTCTTGGAACAGGAAAAGGGCATTACAGGTTTTATTTTAAAATGAAGTGATTAGGCTTAATTGTGTCCGCCTGCAGTGTCTGATTAGTGCGCTCAGAGCTGTCTGCCATGGGGGAAGTAGTTCCCTGCTTGTACCAGAGGAGACAAGGTAAATGCCTTGGGGGCTAAAGAGGGCACTTAGACTCTTTGCTGCTTGGGAAATAATCCCAGGATGGGAATTGTGGCAAGTCTTCCAAAGAGATCCCCTTTGCAGAGGACAGCTAGGCAGCCTGAGGATTGGACAGACAAAGAGAAAGGCAGCTCCAGTGATCTCCAGTGAGATCCTTTGGGAAAGTTCCTGAGAGACCCTTCCTGTCTTCACATGATATAGATGCTTATGGTGCTGTCTATGCCTTTTCCCACAATGCCTATCTTGGGAGGAAAATGGCTTCTATTTTTCCCATGATTCCCTCCATCACCCTTTAGTGGATGGTCATCCACAGCCACAGTGCTTGACTCCTAAAAACAATAGGACAAGAAGTTGCAACTCAAGATAGGGATTTGAATGCTTCGAGTATTGTTGGGGCATAGAGTCATTTGCCTTCTCTTTAAGGAACGTTGTAGTAGGTAGCTTAGGTCAGTAGAGAGAACACTCACTAGTACATAAGTCAAAGGACCTGGATTCAGATGCCTCCTTGGACATTTAATATTTGTAAGAGCTGTGGATCATAGAGCCATCAAGAGGTGGAAGGGGCCATCAGAGGCCATCATGTCCAATCTTTTCATTTTATAGAGGAAAAAACAACGAGAGAGAAGTTAAGTAACATTCTGAAGGTCAACATAGCTGTTAAATGTTTATGGTGGAATTTGAACTCATGTCTTCCTGCTTCAAGTTCAGTGTCCTCTCCACTTGATCCCCTGGACTTCAGTTCCTTCTTTATAAAATGAGGAAAACAAAGTGGCTGGACTAAATGGCTTCTGAGATTCCTTCTAACTCTAGGCTGATGATACTTCCAGTGGTTTTTTGTTTGTTTGTTTTTGAGTCCAGTTGACTCTTTGCTCTTAGGACTTTTTTATTTTGGCTTTTTTTAAAACTGTTGTCAACATAGCGGGCCACTGTTCTGATCCATTGCAATGGAATATGAGAGTAAGTTTCTTTAGTTTCTCAGGGCAGTTTTTTTGCTTGTTTTGTTTTGAAAGACTAGTTGAAATAAGAGGGATCCATAGGGCCGTGTTTTCCTCTGTGCCATTGCCATTACCTGGAAGGGATGGTTCTAAATCTGGGAACCTACAATGTTGGCTTTTTTCTATTTTGTGAACATCAATCTCAGGTCATCCTGCAGACAACTCAGTAGAAAATAAGAAACAGGAAGGATGCCCAGCACCATTGAAAAAGGGGGTAAATTGGCTCTACACACCTCAGTAGCCCCTAAATGTATCACCGTGATATTACTGTATAGTATGTGATCCTTATGATGATAATATATTCCACCAAATGATTTGTTGTATGTTCAGAGAAGTGCTTGAAAAATGTTTAACAATGGACTCTCAAAAAAGGGTGCTTTTAAAAGCCTGCTTTACATTTTCCCCATCCTATTCTTAAGTCTAGACAACTAACAAAACAATAAATCAAGCCCTGATTCTTAGCATTTGCCAGTTTCTGAAGTGCAAATGGAGCAATCTGTGTGAGCAGGTTAAAGCTGGCTCCAGCATACCCCTGCATACATTTTACTTCTTCCCTGTCCAATTCTTCCTCCTTTTGTTTCATCGTGGCCTGAAGGTGACTGGCTTTCTGAAGGACATTCTGGCAAAGTGTGAGCCCCCAGCAAGAAGGCCTCCATATGCAGATGTTCCTGCAGATTGATTGCAGAGTTCTGCCATCAAAGGACAATTCTAAGTGAATGGAGGGACATGGCTGGGGGAATGGCCAATGGATGTTGAACTTTTTCAACTCCAACTCACAAAGACAGTCTCTCGAAGCTTGGAGGGCCTTTAATAAATATGTGTGATGTCAGAGGGGGGTACTAACACTGAAGAAATCATTGTTCCTTAGAGTGAAAATGGATTCTCCTTACTAGAGAAGGGAGATCTGAGGTATCCTCACAGACCAATTTCCATCCATGGTAAGGTTTGAGGACTTCAGTTAGTCTAGAAAATCTACATGTGTGGAATACCTCGCTCTGGGATAAATGAGGTGTTGTTATCTCTCTATTCCTTTTTTTCTGATTGGTTCAATCATTTGACTTGATCTCATCTGTCTCTTTCAAATATTTACAGTTCTTTGAATATTCAGCATAGGGCTAACTCTGCTCTGCTTCAGTTTACAAATACATAACTTTCCAGGGCTTATCAGAGTGTGTGTGCTAGCAAAACAAAAGCCATATTTCAGGATGAGGGCTTTCCCTCTCCTTGACTGGACAGATTTTCTCTCTTCTTGTTAGGTTTGCCTTTGGCAACAATCTTCTCCGAGGACACTACCTTCTTGGCTGTCTCCTGTATGTTACCTCTGGCCAATAGGGAGTGCCTTACAATGAGAAGTCAGCTCCGGCCTTCCCTGTGGTAATCAAATGTGTCATCTCGGGCACATATTCAGTTTCCATAAAGCTAGCTAGGAATGCCCAGTGCTCCATTTCCAACCCCAGCTCCCTCTGTAGCAATTCATGCAGCACTGCGGATTTTTCACTAAGATGTCTCATCTGACTGTTCGCATTGTCTTTGCCTAAGAACAAATGAGAACAGAAATGTTTCCTTGAAAGGCCTATTAGGTAAAGAGATTTATGGAAATATGAACAGAACGTAATTATTTATGAAGCAATATTGTATAGAATTAACTTGCTATAACCCAAATGTGAGACCGTGATAGTCATCGATGATATTAACAAATTGAATCTGAGGGACCTGAAATTGACTTGTCTAATTTGCATTCTGTTTATTTCCCCATTTATTTGAACTTTTTCTTCTGCACATTTTAAGATTTTATTTTTTTAAATATGGTAGCTTATTGGATTTCCTTTCTTGACTTTTGTGGTTTCTTTTTATCATCCGGATGGCAGACTTCTAGAAGCTACCCATCAGCTGCCTGCCATCTCCTACTAAGTTGGAGGATAGCTGATGGTCATTTGTTTCTGAAAGCCTTCAAGAAGAAGGTTCAATTTCGAGACCCCGAAGTCAGTTTCAATGGATTCAGAGAGATTTGAAATCAGTCGTATTTATTAAGCACCTACTGTATACCAGGCACTATGCTGGGTGCTGGGGATACAAAACCAAATGAAAATAAGTCCTCCTCTCAAGGAACTTACATTCCGATGACAGGAGAACATACATAAATGAGCACATACATAAATATGGTCTATGGATGAAGAGCATGAGTACAAACAAATTTAAAGTCGTTAAATGCAAAGTATTTAGAGGGGAAACATCCACAGCTGGGGAGAATCCAGAAAGGCTTCATCTTGAAGGGCAAGAGAGATTCTGAGGAGGAGACGAGAAGGAACTATATGTCATGGAGGAAGGCCTTTTCTGGGGCGTGGAGAGACAGGAGAAGGAATATTATATATTAGGAGCAGAGAAGAGGCCTGTTTGGATGGATCACTGAGTGTCGAGGAGAGAACCAAGTTCAGTCAGGTTGGGAAAGTAGTTTGGAGCCAGATTGCAAAAGGCTTTAAAAGCTTAACGGGAGAATTTATAGTTTATCCTAGAGGCAATAGGAAGACACTGTACTTGATTGAGTAAAAGAGTAACAGTCACATCCATGGCTAAGGAAAATCACTTTGGCAGCTATATGGTAATAGATAGGAAAGAGGAGAGACTTGAGGCAGGAGTTCAATGATGAAGCTTTTATGATCATTGAAATGAGAGGTGATTAGGCCCTCAAATAAGGTGGTTGTCTCACCTCGGAAAGGAGAGGATTGGGCTTTGTGACCTCTGTTTAGTTATTTATTTACTCATTTATTTGTTTGTTTGTTTTATTAATTCATTTGGAATATTTTCCATGGTTACATGATTCATGTTCTTTCCTCCTCTCCTCCTCCCCTTTTAACTTTAAATCTGTGATCCTATAATTTCTGTGCAGCCTAAGACCTAATTTTCCCCTGGCTACTATACAATATTATTGTCTTATATCAAGCATGCAATCTAGTAAAACCCCCGTATCTTTTTCCGGACACATTCCTTTATAGCTGTGCCATCAACTTCCTCATTGACATTTTTCTCTCATCATCTACCTGTGAAACCAATTGTTTTGAGCCAAAGTGTAAGGCTTTATATTTATCTCTACCGAACTCTATCTTATAGGATTCAGCCCTAAGTTCTACCCTGTCAAGATCTCTTTTTGAAACCTGATTCATTGAATGTATTAGCTACCCCTCCTGACTCTGTGTCCTGGGCAAATTTGATAGATACACCAAAGAAGCTTTTATCCAAGCCTTTGATGGAAGTGGTGCATCGTAGGGCCAAGCATAGAGCCCTGAAGCCCTCTACTGGAAGGTTTCATCAGACCACAAATGACTGCTCTTTGGGCCCAGCCATTCAGCCAGTTCAGAATCCATGCAGTTGTCCTTTCTACACTTCATATCTGCATTTTACCCTGAACAATAGCATGTGAGACTCTGTCACATGTTTTGATAAAATGCCTAAATAGAAAACATTCCCCTGATCTACTTTTAGAACACTTATAAAGAAAGGAAATGAGATTAGTCTGGCATGACCTATTCTTTTTTTTTTAATGTATTTACTTAATTAATTAATTTTGAATATTTTTCCATGGTTATATGATTCATGTTCTTTCCCTCCCCTCCTTCTTCCCCCCTCCTGGAGCCAATGAGCAACTCCACGGGGCTTTACATGTATCATTGATCAAGACCCATTTCCATATTATTAATATTTGCATGAGGGTGATCATTTAGAGTCTACATCCCCAATCATAGCCCCATCAACCCATGTGATCAATCATATGTTATGCTTCTGTGTTTCCGCTCCCACAGTTCTTTCTTTGGATGTAGATAGCGTTCTTTCTCATAAGTCCCTCAGAATTGTCCTGGATGACCTATCCTTTTTTGAAAAAGAGGTTGTTGATATCAATGAATCAGTCTACATTTATTAAGTACTTTCTGTATGCCTAGCACTGTACTATGTTCTAGGGATACAAAAAGAGGCAAAGGACAACCCTTGCTTACAATCTAGGAGCTTATAATCTAATTGGGGAGATAACATGCAAAGAAATATAAAAAGCAAGCTCTTTACAGAATAAAAAGAAAATAATTAAGAGAGGGAAGGCAATGGAATTATAAGAGGAATCAGGGAAGGCTTTCAACAAAATGTGAGATTTTAGTTGGGACTTAAAGGAAGCCAGGGAAATCAGTAGTCAGGGTGGAGGAGATGGGAGAATGTTTTATGCATGGAGGACAGCCAGAGGAAATGTCTGGAGCTGAGAGATGGAGTATCTTGTTACTGGAAAAGCTAGGAGGCCAGTGTTACTGGACTGAAGAGTAAGTGTTAGGACTGTAAGAGGATTGGAAAGGTAGGGGGCTATATTATTATGGACCTTGGATGCTAAACAGAGCATTTTGTTTTTATATTAGCTTCATTTCTGAATACGTACTTTGCTTTTTTCTCTGCTTATGTCGTCGTCCCCCTGTAACAGAACAGAAAAGAAAGAAAAAATGGGAAAAAAGGCAGTTAATCAGAACTAACCAATGCATCAACAGACTGACACTATATGTGCCATTTATATTTTTCCTACCTCTTCAATGCTCCCTTCCCAAGCCCTCCAAGTCTGGAGTCAAAAAGACAAACCAGAATTCCAAGCCTGAGGTACTTACTAGCTGTATGATCCTGAGCAAGTCAGTTACCTTCTGTTTGCCTCTTCCCCAAGAGCCTGGCAAAGTGACTCATGCCCACACATTTTCAGTACTCTTAGATGTAGTTCATCTGGTCCAGGTGATTCTAATTCATTAAGGGCAGCTTGATCCTCTCTTCCAATATCCTTAATTATCTTGCATACTAATTTCCTTTTATAACCATTTTGTTTACCCTTTTCATCATGTTAGCTATGTTTTCCAGCTTTCCATCATCATTTTTATAAGCTTACCATTTATGTCTTTGTCCAAGTCATTGACAAAAATGTTGACCAGCAGAGAGATCAAACACGGATCCCTGAGGCTGTCCACTAGAGACCTCTTTCCAGGCTATCAGATCATTAAGTTTTTTTCTTTTCTTTCTTTTTATTTATTTATTTGAGGGAGATTTGTTTAATTAATTAATTTAGCAGATTTTCCCATGGTTACATGATTCATGTTCTTCCCTCCCCTCCTCCCACCCCCTCCCATAGCTGATGTGCAATTCCACTGGGTTTTACATGTGTCCTTGATCAGAACCTATTTCCATGCCGTTGGTGTTTGCACTGGGATGATCATTTAGAGTCTACATCCCCAATCATATCCCCTCGATCCATGCATTGAAGCAGTTGTTTTTCTTCTGGGTTTCTACTCCCACAGTTCTTCCTCACACCAGATCATTAATAACCACTCTTTGAGTTTTGAAATCAGTTTACTTATATTATCATGTGGCTGACAAGAATTCCATGAAAAACGACTTGGGAGATTTGGGAGGGGGTGGTTCAAATCCTTCACTTCACAAAGGAAAATTGGCAGAGGGAAGATTTAGGTCTGTTTTCTTGTCTTACCCATCTTTGAGAATGCTGAAAAGAGCCCTGGAGATCATGAGATAGATTGAGAGAGTCTTCTTGTTGACATCCCACCTTTGAAAGTGGGAAGAGCCAGTATCCAGCAGCTTTAACGCATCCACAGCTATGGAAATGTCATGGTTTTTCCAATGGAATCACAGTCATCCATTTGGTTTCTTTTGTATACCTTCCAGACTAAGAGACAATTTCACTCATCCCTCATCCCTCTTTGTCCGTTTTCCTCATGATGGTGAGGAATTGCTGTAGCTCATGTCTTATTTTAGATTGGGGAAGTGTCAAATTAAGACACTGACTGTCTGCTCAGACCGCTTGGGAACAGACCTAGGCTAGGGACAATGCTACATCAGAACCTCACCCAAGTCCTAGACATCATCAATCTAATTTCTTAGCTGCAACCGACAAGTCTAAACCCCACATTTGAAAGCACATTCCACAGGCCCAAGAATTTCAGTCCTCCTGTATTTTCTAAGCCGGGGCATATGTTCTTTTGAATCTCTGAAGATTAGAATTCTTCTGCTACTTTACACTTGTCATATCAAATTTCCTGATTTTCTTGCAGCCCTACGGGACCTTTCCCTGGTACTAGAGTACTTTCTCACCTTGTTTGTAACAGTTTATTTTCAAGGTTATTTGCTTAATATTTTGGTTCTTCTTTGGTAGCTAAGCAAGCTAGTGCTAAGCTTAACCTCGATTGGCTCAAGGCTCTTTTTTTTTTTTTTAGTATAATTTTTTTTTAATATATTTTATTTGATCATTTCCAAGCATTATTCGTTAAAGACATAGATCATTTTCTTTTCCTCCCCCCACCCCCCATAGCCGACGCGTAAGTCCACTGGGCATTAGATGTTTTCTTGATTTGAACCCATTGCTTTGTTGTTAGTATTTGCATTAGAGTGTTCATTTAAAGTCTATCCTCTGTCATGTCCCCTCGACCTCTGTATTCAGGCAGTTGCTTTTTCTCGGTGTTTCCACTCCCATAGTTTATCCTTTGCTTATGAATGGTGTTTTTTTTTCTCCTGGATCCCTGAAAGTTGTTCAGGGACATTACACCGCCCCTAATGTAGAAGTCCATTACGTTCGATTATACCACAGTGTATTAGTCTCTGTGTACAATGTTCTCCTGGTTCTGCTCCTCTCGCTCTGCATCACTTCCTGGAGGTTGTTCCAGTCTCCATGGAACTCCTCCACTTTATTATTCCTTTGAGCACAATAGTATTCCATCACCAACATATACCACAGTTTGTTCAGCCATTCCCCAATTGATGGGCATCCCCTCGTTTTCCAGTTTTGGGCCACCACAAAGAGCGCAGCTATGAATATTTTTGTACAAGTCTTTGTGTCCATTATCTCTTTGGGGTACAGACCCAGCAGTGCTATGGCTGGGTCAAAGGGTAGATATTCTTTTGTCGCCCTTTGGGCATAGTTCCAAATTGCCCTCCAGAATGGTTGGATCAGTTCACAGCTCCACCAGCAATGAATTAATGTCCCTACTTTGCCACATCCCCTCCAGCATTCATTACTTTCCTTTGCTGTTATGTTAGCCAATCTGCTAGGTGTGAGGTGATACCTCAGAGTTGTTTTGATTTGCATCTCTCTGATTATAAGAGATGTAGAACACTTTTTCATGAGCTTATTAATAGTTTTGATTTCTTTATCTGAGAACTGCCTATCCATTTCCCTTGCCCATTTATCAATTGGAGAATGGCTTGATTTTTTGTACAATTGATTTAGCTCATTATAAATATGAGTAATTAAACCTTTGTCAGAGGTTTCTATGAAGATTTTTTCCCAATTTGTTGTTTTCCTTCTGATTTTAGTTATATTGGTTTTGTTTGTACAAAAGCTTTTTAGTTTGATGTAGTCAAAATTATTTATTTTACATTTTGTGATTCTTTCTATGTCTTGCTTGGTTTTAAAGCCTTTCCCCTCCCAAAGTTCTGACATGTATACTATTCTGTGTTTACCCAATTTACTTATGGTTTCCTTCTTTATGTTTAAGTCACTCACCCATTTTGAATTTATCTTGGTGTAGGGTGTGAGGTGTTGATCTATTCCTAGTCTCTCCCACACTGTCTTCCAATTTTCCCAGCAGTTTTTATCGAATAGTGGATTTTTGTCCCAAAAGCTGGGATCTTTGGGTTTATCGTATACTGTCTTGCTGAGGTCGTTTTCCCCCAGTCTATTCCACTGATCTTCCTTTCTCAAGGCTCTTTCTTGATGCTGGGTTTAGGTGGTAGGACAAGCAGTTTTCACAAGGCAGGTCGTTATATTCTGGACATCTTGTTTTTTTTAAATGACAAGTTTTTTAAAAATTAATGTTTTTTTAATTTAAAAACTTTTATTTTCTCTTCCTTGCACCTGCTCACCCATCCAACTGAACAACAACAAAAACAAAAAACAAAGCTCTTTACAGGATAAAAAGAAAATAATTAAGAGAGGGAAGGCCATGGAATTATAAGAGGAATCGGAGAAGGCTTTCAACAAAATGTGAGATTTTAGTTGGAACTTAAAGGAAGCCAGGGAAATCAGCCCTTATACAAATATGCATCCTCAAGCAAAGCAAATTCTGAGTCAGCCATGTTTGAAAATGGTTGCTCTCTGTCTGTCTGGTTCATCTGTATAGTGACACATCTTTGTGCAGCTGCCTGTCATTTATCCTGATAAGATTACTGTTTCTTCTTTGCTACATAATAGAGTCAGAAGACCAGAGTTCAGATCATGCAGTTTCTATTTACTATGCCTTGTGACCTTAGATAAGTCACTTCACTTTGGAGCCCATGTCTTTATCTTCAAAATAAGGGTGACACTTGTTCTTCAGACCTCCCAAGGTTGTTGTGAAAGTCAAATGAGGCCATGGACCTCAGTTGTTCTGAAAACTATAAGGTAATATATTATCTGGAGAGTTTTTTGTCCTTTTAGGTTCTCTTTAAAATGTAGTTGTAACTAAATTTCTGGGACCAAACCAACAGAGGCGAGATGATTTGTTGTTCCGTGTCGCATTGCTTGACTCATTTCACCTAATAGCCTGGTGATGTGAGTGAGATCAGGGGGCCTATTTTCTGAGTCCATCTCCTGTCTGTACCAATCAGTTCCATTTCCATTTTCTTGAGATTCATTCAATTCCCAGTCTTTCTCAATTTTCAGAAATACCAATGTCCTACAGAAGAGCCTTCAGATTGTGAGGGAAGGTCAAAGTCCAAGATGTTTGTCAGTGGAAAGCAATATCTCCTGGCCCCTGCAAAGATGCACAAATAGGACAGATGTTTTTTAGTTGCAAACAATAAGGAGAAAAGGGTCCCCAAACTCATACTTTTCCTGTTGAAAGAAGAATCCCATAGCAAATTCAGCCTGAATGTAGTTTTATAGACTTATTTTTTCTTCCAGGGACTTGGTCTGATGACAGTTTTCTCTCCATTTTTTTCCAGTATTGTTTCTCCTTGCATTTGGCCCAGTTTCTGATTGATCATAGAGTTTTGTACTCATTGTCTCCATTTCCTCACATCCCACTCATTTCTCAATCTTTTGCAATCTGGCTTCTGCCCTTAGATATCACTTGACAACGGCTCTCCCTAAGGTTCCCAGCTTCCTCTGAAATGCCATCTCATGACCTTTTCTTATTCCTCGTTCATCTCGACCTCTGTACATCTCGTGACACTGTTGTCTACCCCTTCCTCCTGGATACTTTCTGTGGGATGTATAAAAAAGCTTTTCCTTGCTATGCAAAAGTGCTTAGTGTCTGCCAGGCACTGTGTTACGCACTGTAGGGAGAGGGGGATGCACATATAATAGAAAGAGATAGTCCCTGCCTTCATGGAGCAAATATTCTATTGGGGGAATAGAGGATTGTTAGGGAAGGGACTTTGAAGGGAGCCTCCAGATAAATTCCTTACAGAAACAATGGTGTTATTGATGTTATAACAGTTTTCAGAACAAGCTGTAGAATGGCTAGGAGCAGGAAAGGGGCAGAACAAGAGATGGGGCTCACCAATCACAACAGCTCCAACGTCGGAACTGGAGACCTTGTTGGAAGGGCCAACTGTAGGAAGCAGGTCAGCAGTCCAGACAGCTTCTCCCTTAGGGATATTCCTCTCTCCTAGTTTCCCCCCTCCTTGACTGACATTTTCTTCTAAGTCTCCTATGTGAGATCATCATCCATGCCTGCTCCATTACGCAGTCTCTGTCTCCGTGAGAAAGACAGACAGACAGGCAAAGACAGACCGAGAGAAGGAGAGAGGGAGGGAGAGACAGACAGACAGAAACAGAGAGAGAGAGGGAGAGGGAGAGAACGACAGAGAGGATGATAGAGAAAGACACAGAGAGACAGAGAAAGAGACACAGATGGAAAGAGACCTTCTTATCTTCTTACTCTCTCTCAGTGATCTTAGTTCCCGTGGGTTTAATTATCGGCTCTAAGAGAATGACTGCCATGATCTCTGTCTTTAAATCTGGACCTACATCATTAAATGCCTTCCAGTAACTACCTATCCCATAGCTGACTTAAACTCAACACACCCAATTTCATGGACTTATTATCTTCCTCGTACCTCTCCAACTCCTCCCTCAACCGTCTCTATTTCTTGGGAATACCACCATCATTCCAGTTCCCCAGACTCTAAAATTGAGTTGTCTTCTACTTTTCCTCCTCCCTCATACCTCCCTACCATAGCCAGTGGGAAGACTTATTAATTCTGTCTTCGTAAAATCTCTTTGTTTCCCCTCATGCCTCTTACCTACGATGTTTTTGAAAATATTATTGATGGCTTTTTTAAGCTACTATAATCTCTGAATATATTCATCCTTTGACAAGCTATCCCTTATTGCAACGAATAAAAAAGAAAGAGAGGGAAAAAGCAATTCCTCCAAACTAACCAATATTTCAACTGAGTCTGAGAGTATCTGCCACATTCTATATCCATAATTTCTAATGTCTGTAAGGAAGAAAGGAGGTATATTTTCTCGTCTTTTCTCCAGGGCTCAGCTCAGTCATTAGAGCATCTAGAGCATTCAGATTCTTCTGGTTATTTCCATGTATATTTTTATAGTCCTATGTACCGCCTATATACATACACCTACATACATAATCATATACACTCATCCATGTGTAAACGTGGTTTTCCATGCATCTCCGAATTATTTTTGTTTGTTGTTTTAAATAAAGTTTTTTTGTTTTTATAGAATATAAATATTTATATAGAATTTATATAGGATATAAATCTTTTGTTTTTATAGAACCTAAGTTTCCCCGTCTTCCTGCTCCTCATCCTCCCAAAGAGCCATTCCTTATAACAATAAATCATTTTTTAAGAGAAAGATCAGAGAATTAGCTAAACTGATGATGCAAGGGGAGAAATTGACATTATTTTCTGTTTTCCATACCTGTGGACCCCTCCCTTCTTCAAGAGTTGGAGGAGCCCTCTTCTCATATCTTTGGCGCCAAGCTTTAAAAGAATGTTTTTTCCATATGATCAATCACATGGTTCGATGGGGATATGACTGGGGATGGAGACTCTAAATGATCCCCTTCGTGCAAATATCAACAACATGGAAATAGGCTCTGATCAAGGACACGTGTAAAACCCAGTAGAACTGCTTGTTAGCTCCAGCAGGGAAGAAGGAGGAGAGGAGGGAAAGGAAATGAATTGTGTAATCATGAGACAATATTCTAAATAAATAAATTATTTTTAAAAATAAAATAAAAAAATCTTCAAACATATTGCATGATGAAACCAAAAAATGTTTTTTCATATAAGCATCATTAATTTTAGATTATTTTGTGGTTCTCTATAGTATTATAGTTCCTCTGTGCTTTTCTTTCTTTTATTTTTTTATCCTGGATTGGAAGATAAGATGGAGGAAAGATGGGGGGAGAAGCAGAGGGAGAGAGAGGGGGGAAGGGGAGGGGGAAAAGGACATTTCCAAACACACAGCAATAGACAAAACAATGGATTCAATATGAAACTGTGATTCTCCATTTCTTTCTGTTTGCTTTTTTAAAAATAGATAATAAAATCTGCCTGTTGTTTTTAAGCTAGTTTGTGCTTCCTTCTGAATTTTAGTTTGTTCTCTTCTGTGCATATAAGTAATATTTCAATAACTCTCTCTTTTTTCCATTAATATTCTTCACTGTTAAGGGCAGCTGAGTAGTTCAGTGGATTGAGAGCCAGGCTTAGAGACAGGAGGTCTTAGATTAAAATCTGGCCTCAGACTTCCCAGCTGTGTGACCCTGGGCAAGTCACTTAACACCCATTGCCCAGCCCTGACCACTCTTCTGCCTTGGAGCCAATACGTAGTATTGACTCCAAAACAGAAGGTAAGGGTTTAAAAAAAGGAGGTGCAGCTAGGTAGCTCAGTGGATTGAGAGCCAGGCCTAGAGATGGAAGGTTTTAGATTAAAATCTGGCCTCAGACACTTCCCAGCTGTGTGACCCTGGGCAAGTCACTTAACCCCCATTGCCCAGCCTGGCCGATACACAGTATTGATTCCAAGACAAAAGGTAAGGGGTTAATAAACATATATATATATATGTATATATGTATATATGTATATATATATATTCTTAACTGTTAAGCTTCAGTTTCCTTCTCTAGAAAAATGAAGAGGCTTGACTTGTTTGCCCCTGAATTTCCTTCCAGCTCTCAATTTGTGATCCTATTTCATGTTCTGTTAATTTGAACACATTATATTCTTGTAGGTAATACTCCATTTCTTTGAAATTCTCACTTTTTTCTGCCATATAATTGCACACTTTATATCTACTGATAATTTGTATTTCTTCTGTTTTAATTTGTTTGTTCATTTTGAAATTTTGGTTCTTTTCTTTTCCACCTATCTTGTAGTTACTTATAGTTAGCTAAAGGTTGATCATTTTCATTATTCTTGTCTTAAAAAACAGTCCTACCTTCCATCTTAGAATCAATACTGGGTGTTGGTTCCAAGGCAGAAAAATGGTCAGGGCTGGGCAGTGGGGGTCCAAGTGACTTGCCCAGGGTCACACATCTAGGAAGGGTCTGAGGTCAAATTTGAATCCAGGACTTCCCATCTCCAGGTCTCTCTATCCACCAAGCCACCTAGCTGCCCCCTTATTAGTCTTTTCAAAGAAGCAGCTTTTCTATTTTTTTTATCAATTCTCATCTTAAAATACTGATTTGATCTCTTTAGAACTGATAGCACCCATTACCGTTGACCTGGACTCTTTCAACAACCTCCTAATTGATCTCTTTGCCTTCAGTTCCCACCCAATTCATACTCCACCTGGCTGAGAAAGTAGTATTTCTAAAACACAGACCTGACCAGTTCACTCCCCTATTCAAAAATCTTCATTGGCTCCCTTTTGGTTGTGGAATAAAATACAAAACCTTCATATTACTGAGTGCCTAGTAAATGCCAACTACTCTATATGTTTGAGTATTGGCCCTGTGATTTAATGGATGCAGGAACTGAGAAAACTCTCTCTGCCAAAATGTTTTGGTACTTGTTCTGTGATTTAAAGATCTCCCAAGATTGTCTAAGGGCACAGAGAGATATGCTGCCACAAAGAGTGCTATACTAAGGCCTTTGGTGTGTATAGGTATTTCCTTTGTTATCAATGACTTCTTTGGAACAACTGTTTGCATTGAAATATCTGGGGCAAGTGGTAGGGACACTTTAGTCACTCATTTAAAATAATTCCAAATTTCTTTCCAGATAACAGCTCCACCAACAATGTATTCATATACCTATCTCTTGACAATCGCACCAACACTTGCTATTTCTGTCATTTGTTTTCCTATCAGTTATTGATATAAAATCTCAGAGTTGTTTGGATTTTCTTGGAAGCTTCTTTCTTATCACTGCCGATAATTTGCACTTCTTTTAAGGAACTATTCATATTGTTTAACCGCTGATCCATTGAGGAAGTATTTTTGTATTATAAGCTATTAATAAATGCTTATTGAAATGCTGATTGAATTTCTTGGTAAACACAGGCAATAGGCCTTAGGAAACTCCCAAATGAGCAAATTTCTTCTACCAATGTAGGTGAGCACTTTCACTGCAACCCAGAGTCAGAGAGATGCCTAAAACTCTGCCAGTGCATTCGATTTGTTCAAAATCAGAGAATCAGCATGTGACAGATCTGAGATTTAACCCCAAGTCTTTCTGGTTCAAATAGGTCATTCTCTATCCATTCTGCCAATAGTAGAGCTAGAAGAGACCTTTGAAATCACCTATTCCAGAGATTTCATACCCAGGAGGCCAAGGAATATTTTGAGCCATTTGTCTTCTTTCAACTTCCTAATATGTAGCCTTTTCTCCCTTTGTTCAGATGACCAGAATTTAATTAACGAGCCTTTGTAAAGAAGAATATTTAGAGGGTAGTGTAGTATAAATAGTTGTGTGATCCTGAGCCAGTCACTGAACCCCCTTGGAACCTCGGTTTCCTCATCTGAAAAATTAGAGTGTTTTGGACTTGATGGCTTCTCAAGACACTAACATCTTTAAATCTTTGATCTTATGAGTGATAGAGTGAGATAAATGCAAGAGAAATTACCTAGTCCACTTGTTTTTTACTGACACTTTATGATGAAGAAAATTAGGAGCCATTAACTCCCACCACAACCTAGGGGGAAAGGAATGACTCAAACCCAGACTTGATCTCAAAGCTAGTGCTTTCTATCTTGTATTCTGCTAGTCCCATGACCCCTCTGGGTCAGCCAAGCTGATTTCAACTATTCCCCCCTGATTTTTTATAACTGCCCAACTACCTCCCACTCCCTCTTACATTACTTTTTCCATCTTGAAAATTGGAAAGCCATTTGATCATCGCCATTTTTATAGCTGTTTAAGACTATCAGTTAACTCCACTTTAAAGATGATGATGAATAATATTACTGATAATACAATGACAAGTAAAAAAAATTGTGCGTTGGTTACAGGGAGGGGTAGGAGGAGGGGAGGGAAAGAATATGAATCAGGTAACCATGGAAAAATAGTATAAATTAATTAAATAAATACAATATTTCAATTAAAAAATAATACTCCATTTCCTGGGATATTGTGAAAAAAGCCCTTTATAAACTGTAGGCATACTATGTGCTTGAGAATTAGCTGTAAACCTTAAAAGAGCTATAAAGATGGGGCTGATCAAATGAATGGCTTTCAAATTTTCAAACCGTAAGAAGTAATGTGAAGGGGATTGGGAGGTAGATGGGCAGTTGTAAAATTACTTTATGGACAGTCTGGTAAAGAGAGGGGCACAACCAACAACATGAACATTTCTTAAGTGCCCATTATGTGCAAAGTATATCAAGACAAAAATAAAATACAAAGTCTATGCCTTTGCATAGTTTGCATCCTACTAGAGGGGATGGATGCGGCAGCTAGACAGATTAGTAAATACTCGCTGACTTAAGGTGGAAGGGTACACTAATAATGAGGACTCGGTAGAAGAGGGATTAGAGCTCAGAGCAGGCTTCATGTCGTATGTAGTACTTGAGAGGACTTGAACCCAGGTCGTCCGATTTCTGGCATTCCTCTTGTTAGCACATCACAGCTGCTGGGCTTATTTGGAGTTTTTGTACCAGACTTAAAAAGAAAAACAGCCTTAATGTCTTGAGAAGCACGTTAGTTTTTCTTATTAGAACAAACATTTGATCTTGCTCAAGATGAGACTTAATTGAGGCTTTTGGAATATCTGAAGTTGACCCTTTAACATTTTAGCATTCAAGTTAAATTGTACGTGAGACTTGAAGGGTTCCAATGAATTGTAATTACTGGGGAATATATGGCCCCTCTTTATGAGGAGCTCGAAATCTAATTTGAGAGAGAACGTGGGTACATGCCAAAGACACAGACAAGTTCAAATTGCCATACGTTAAAATCCCATTCATCCCAGGGAGGTTAATTTGAATGGGAGATTTTTTGGGCCAAGTTTTTTTTTTTTAGTTTCGAGTTCATACGGTAGCTAAAACTAGAGAAGCAAAATAGTATCGAGGAAGGTCTTTAGGATACTTGCTTTAATGAAAAAAAGAAACATGGTTGATAATTGGTAGATTGATTGGTTTTGTGTATCTGAGAAATTTTCATGGGTTTGATGCAACTCAAAAAATAGTTCTTTTGGGTAGTTTAAACATTGCCCTGGTCCTTCTGTTTATCATGCTATGATGCTCTCTCTAAAGAAAAGGTTTCCTAAACAATGGTAGATTTGGACTCACCATCATTTTCTGTGATGACAGTTTCCAGTAAATGGAATCCAAGTGAATGCATCAGAGTACATTAGTTCTTCAGAGAGAGTGGCTAATGGAACAATTGGTATTAGAACAAGCAAGTGTTCATTCTGAGCCAGTACGTGATGTGGCAGCCAAAAGAATCAACCACATGTAACCTTTGGCTGGGTTAGTAGAAGCACAGTCTCCAGAAGGACGGGAAGTATTAGCCCCCGTATGCACTGACCTGGTTTGACCACATCTGGAATATCAGGCTCATTCCTAAGCCATACATTGTTTTACTGGCGAGCCGAAGCAACTCTAGAGAAGGGTGATGGGGAGGGAATAATTCAACTAGAAATGGTCATTCAAAGATTATTTGGAGGGCGATGAGAATGTGGGGTTAGTTGACTGAGAGAGGAGAAGGCTCCTTCTGTTGGGGTGGGGTTGACCTTTATAACTGTCTCATCTATCTATAGAGTTGTCATAGGAAAAAATAAATTCTGCTTGGCCCCAAAGGTCAGACCTAGGACAGTTCTATAAGGAAGAACTTGCTAACAACTAGAGCCCTTGAAAAATGAAATCAGACTGCCTCAGGGGTTAAAGAGTCCCAGGTACATAAAGGTGGTCACCAAGGATGGTGACTGCTAGCCAAGAATGTTCTAGAGGGGATTCCTCTAGGTTTGACCAAATGACCTTGAGGATCCTGCGGTTTCAGAGATTGTTTGCTTCTCTGGTGCAAGAATGAAAGCAGATTATATTAGGATCAATCCCTGCTCTGAGAGAGCTCACAGTCTGGCGAGGGAGACAACACTAACATTCAGGAATACTATAAGGCCTCCTAAACCAAAATACTCTTCTTTGTGATATGCAGTAATGGGGCCATTGGAGTCTGAATGCTTCTCTTTTCCTCCACCCAAAGTCTTCAGGAATTAAACAGCTGTTATCTTCGTGTACGGCGATACTCGCCTCGTCTTCTAACGCACAAGAAATTCATAGTCCAACCTTTTCATCTACTCTCTAAAGAAACCAGTGACTCTCTGGGATGAGTAAGTAAGCTAGAAGGAAGTCAAGCAGTATCCACAAACCTTCACCCACCCAGTTTGCTCTTTCCAATTGAGTGCCTTTACCAAATCAAATCAGATGGAATGGGTTGACATATGGGGCAAACTTATTTTATGGGGCCGTGGAACAAGGCCTCACTTCGCTTGACACATGGTCACGAGATTCTAGAGGATCAGAGAGTTGGTAGGCCAGGATTCCTGAGGCAAAGCCGCAGGTCCATGGTGGTATACACCAACACCTTGGTTTCTGAGTACATTTGAAATTAGCCACATTTAACTTCACCTAACAGTGACAGAGAGGGAGCTCTAGGATAGATTTTCCAATTTCCTAGCTGCTGCTCAATTCTGTTCATTGCACTTAAACTTGTATTAAGCACTTCCCATATGTAGACAGGTCACTGTTGTATAGATTGGAGTCATATCATATGTGCAATTAAGGAAATTCAACTCTATCTGGGCAAGAAAGAAAAAAAAAGACCATGAAATAGTGGGAGCAAATTAAGTCTATCTATCATCCCACTTCAAGTGACCGTATTAATCAAATGAGAACACCAATCAGTGTGGAGAGGTATAATGAATCTATAGCCAAGCCATTTCTATTTTGGAGAGAGGTAGAAATGGCCAAACTGGGATGGTTCCCCGTAACCTCCAACGTAACTCTTTGCCACAAGACATTTGAGCGGTCACTTACAGGTATCTCGGACAAGAAGGCTTGCAATGTTAAAATCAGTTTGGGGTTGACCTTACAGAATAGTCAAGTACCTAGTCTTGTTTCTTCCTGTCACAATAGTCGAGTAACGGGTCTCATTTCTTCCTGCCTCAATAGTTGAGTAATGGGTCTTGTTTCTTCCCGTCTCATTGGTTGAGTAACAAGTCTCGTTTCTTCCTGCTTCTATGGTTGAGTAACAGGTCTTGTTCCTTCCCTTCTCAATGGTCGATTAATGGGTCTTATTTCTTCCTGCTTCAATGGTCAAGTAACTGGTTTCATTTCTTTCCATCTCAATGGTCGAGTAATGGGTCTTATTTCTTCCCATCTCAATGGTTGAGTAACTGGTCTCCTTTTTTCCTGGACCAACTACACTTCAGGAACCAATGGGACTAAGAAGGGACCCCAGAAGAAGAAGAGGAGGAGTAGCAGTGGTAATGATTATAATAAAAATATGAATAAAAATAACTAGAAATAATATAACACTTTAAGATTTCTTCATGATGGTCCTCTGAGGTAGATGCTATTGTTATCTCCATTTTACAGATAAAGAAACTGAGGCTGAGAATATTAAGTAACTTGTCCAAGGTCACAGAGTTAAGCAAGTAGATGAGACAGGATTTGAACTCAAGACTACTGCTAGTACCTTATCTATTTTGCCAGCTCTTTATTTATACCTCTTTATTAGAACCTCTGTGAAGAATCTCTTCTTCATGCAGAACAGTTCGGAATAATAGGAAAGAGTGTTTTCCTTAGAATGGAATAGAAGATGCTTCCCCCAATGGTTCTTCGTGTCATCCTTTCGAGGGTTAAAGAAGACTGTCTGACCTTAGATGGACCAATAGCCAGGCACTTCGGATTGATGAGGAAAGTGGGCGTCTCAACAAGAGAGTTATTCCTTGTTCTAAGCTGCAGTGAGTAGCCTTAATCCATTGCCTTTGGAAAGGCTGTTTGGTTCTCCACCTATCGCTCACTCACTTTTCCAAAGGACTTTGGCCAGGAGTCTGAAAGGAGCTTTTCAGAACAGAGAAAAATAGCATTCTTCGTCTTTTATGGAAGTGCTTCCTTATACAATGTTCTCAAGTGCTCGCTGGGGGCCACCTCACTTTTCCTGCTGACTGAATCTAGAATCTCCTCTTCACCAAAACGCCAGCCAACTGATTCATTTTCCTTTGGTTGCTACATCTATTAAGAGAATTGGCCCAAGGCAGCTGGGTAGCTCAGTGGATCGAGAGCAAGGACTAGAGACGAGAGGTCCTGGGTTCAAATCTGACCTCAGACACTTTCTAGCTGTGTGACCCTGGGCAAGTCACTTGACCCCCATTGCCTAGTCCTGACCACTCTTCTGCCTTGAAACCAATACACAGCATGGATTCAAAGATGGAAGGTGAGGGTTAAACAGATGGATCAGCCTTAGTTGGCTAGAAAGACAATGCAATGTGTGATCATCTAATTTCTCTGGGCCTTCTCTTGCCTTGTGGGAGTGAGGGAGCCAATAACAGAAGAAGCAGTTATGGGCAGGCTTCAATATCATGCTTATCAACTAAGTGCCTGGCATACCAGAGGCATTCACTAAGTCCTGGGATAGCCCCGTTAGAAGAGTTCTTTTTTCTCCCTCATTAACAATGGTATAATTAAACTATATGAACTAATTGAGAGTCAGGATGTATCAGACCCTCGTTAGCTATGTGACCCTGAGCAAGTCACTGCCTTTTTGGTTTTTAAGTGAAGTTTCCTTGACGTGCTTCCTTTCCCCTGTACATTCCAAAATGAATAGATGTTTTGCTTAGCCTAATGATGCTGCTTATTTTTTGGACAGAAAATGAAAAAGAAATGACTAATAAATAGTCTTGGAAGGTTCTCTCCACAGTTTAGACAACAAGTGATGAGATGAATATCAGCAGAAAGGCTCCTTTTACAAATAGGGAAAACCATTAAAAATGGAGGAATCACAGCTGCCAGAATTAAACTCGAAAACCACAGAGACTGCTTTAAACGCCTGAATGCTGGGGACTGCAAGACCGCTTCTCCCAGAATTCCTCAGGTGCCAGCAGAAAGCATCCAGTGACAGCAGCCTCCACAGGGAAACCTGAGGATGTGACCTCACTGCTGATTGGGCTGAGACATTCCCATCCCTTTGCCTGTGCTGCAGAATCACTTTACGCTTCTCTTAATGCTTCTGAGAGAGACAGAGAGAGACAGAGGGACAGAGAGACAGAGACAGACAGAGAGAGTCAAAGACAGAGAAAGGAAGAGAGATACAGAGACAGGAAGAGACACACAGACAGAAATACACAGATAAAGACAGAGAGAGGAGCAGAGAGAAGGAGATAGAGAGAGACAGAGAGACAGACAAAGAGGCTGACAGAAACAAAGAGACAGAGAAACAGAGAGGAAGGCAGAGAAAGAGAGAGACAGAAAACAGAGACAAAAGAGAGAGAGAAAGAAACAGAGACAGAGGGAGAGACAGAGACACAGAGAAAAAGACAGAGAGAGAGACAAAGAAACAGATACAGAAAGAGACAGAGAGAGACAGGGCCAGTAAGAGAGACAGAGAAAATGACAAAGACAGAGAGAGACAAAGAAAGAGGCAGAGGAAGAGACAGAGAAAGAAAAAGACAGAGAGAGACAGACAACCAGAGACAGAGAGAGAGGCAGAGAGAGACACACAAAGAGATAGACAGACAGAGAGACAGAGACTGAAAGATAGACAGAAAGATGGACAATGAAACAGACAGACTGATAGACAGAGACAGACAGACAGAGAGAAATAAAGAGAGGCAGACAGTCAGAGAGAAAGAGAAGGAAAGAGACAGAGAGACAGACAGACAGAGAAACAGACTGACATATGGACAGACAGATGGACTAACAGACAGAGAAAGAGTGAGAGAGGAAGAGAGAGAGGCAGAGAGGCAGACAAGTAGAGAGACAGGGAGAGAGACAGAGAGGGAGAGACAGAGACACAGAGATAGACAGACAGACAGAGATAGAGAGAGACAGAAAGGCAGGCAGAGAGAAAGAAAAAGAGACAGGGAGAGAGAGACAGAGACAGAGAAATATAGACAGACAGAGAGCCAGAGGGAAAGAGCCAGAGAGAGACAGAAAGACAGAGACAGAGAGGCAGAGAGGCAGACAGAGACAGATAGACAGAGATAGACAGAGACAGAGAAACAGACAGAGTGGCAGACAGAGAGACAGTGACAGTGAGAGAGACAGACAGAAACAGAGACAGACAGATACAGAGACAAACAGACAAAGATAGAGACACAGAGATAGACATAGAAAGAGAGAGCTAAAGAGACATCAACAGAGAGAGACAAAGAAAGAGAGACAGAGACATAGAGAGAAACAGAGACAGGAAGAGAGAGACAGACAGAGGCAGACGACCAGAGACAGAGGGAGAAGAAGAGACAGTGACAAAGAGGGAGAGACAGAGATATAGAAACAGAAAGAGACAGAAAGAGACACACAGAGAGATACAGAGACAAACAAACAAAGAGACAGAGAGACAGAACGGCAAAGAAACGGAAAAAAGAGACAGAAAGAGGCAGAGACAGTGACACACAGGGAGAGACAGAACAAGACAGAGATATAGAGACAGAAGAGACAGAGAGATAAGGAGACAAAGAAAGTGAGAAAGAGAAAGAGAAAGACAGAGACATCGACAGAAACACAGAGAGAGAAATAGAGACAGAAAGAAACAGAGTGATGGATACAGAAAGAGAGAGAGGCAGAGGAAGAGACAGAGAGACACACAGAGATAGAGAAAGAAAAAGTCAGAGGCAGAGGGAGAGACATGTAGAGAGATACAAAGACAGAGAAAGAGTGAGAGAGAGGCAGAGGAGACAGAGAAATACTGAGACAGGTAGAGACAGAAAGATACAGTGAAACAGACAGACAGGCAGACAGAGACAGAGACTGAAAGAGAGACAGAGAGAAAGACAGTAGGGCAGAAAGAGAGGCAGACAGGTAGAGAGACCCAAAAAGAGATGGACGGACAGAGACAGGGAGAGACAGACAGAGAGACCAACAGAGAAAAAGACCAAGACAGAAAGAGACAGAGACAGATAGACAAAAAAACAAACAGAGAGAGAGAGAGAGAAAGAGAGAGAGAAAGAGAGAGAGAGAGAGAGAGAGAGAGAGAGAGAGAGAGAGAGAGAGAGAGAGAGAGAGAGAGACAAGGAGAGACAGAGAGGGAGAGATGGAGAGACACAAACAGAGACAGACTAAGAGAAAGACAGAGAGATGGAGACAAAGAGACAGAAAGAGAGACAGAGACACAGAAACAAACAGAGAGAGAGAGAGACAGAGAAACAGAGAGAGCCAGAGGGAGAGACAGAGATAGAAAGAGACAGAGAGAGAGATAGTGAGAGGCAGAAGAGACAGAGACACAGAGATAGAGAAAGACAGACAGACAACCAGAGACATAGAAACAGACAGACAGACTGACAGACAGACGACCAGAGACAGAGGCAGAGACAGAGATACAGAGGGAGAGACAGAGCGAGACAGAGACAGAAAGAGACAGAGAGAGACACACACAAACAGAGAGATATGGAGACAGAGAAAGAATGAGAGAGCCAGAGACCAAGGGAGAGACAGAAACAAAGACAGAGAGAGACAAAGGCAGAAAGAGACAAACGGACAGAGAAACAGCCTGAATGACAGATGACAGACAACCAGGATCAGAAGCAGAGACAGAGATACAGAGGGAGGAACAGAGTGAGACACAGAGACAGAGATACAGACACAGAAAGAGAGAGAAAGACAGAGGCAGACAGAGACAGAAAGAGAAAGAGAGAGAGACACACAGACACATAGAGAGATACAGAGGCAGAGAGAGACAGAGAGGAAGAGAGACAGGGAGAGAGAGAGAAATACAGAAAGAGAGAGAGAGAGAGAGAGAGAGAGAGAGAGAGAGAGAGAGAGAGAGAGAGAGAGAGAGAGAGAGAGAGACCGAGGGAGAGATCGAGAGAAAGAGATAGATACAGAGAGACAGGTGGACAGAGAAACAGATAGACTGACAGATGGACAGACAGAAAAACGGACGAACAGAGTGAGAATCAGAGACTCAGAGAGTGAGACAGAGACAGACAGAGGCAGAGAGAGAGACACAGAGGAAGAGACAAAGGCAGAAAGATACAGAGAAACAGAGACAGATAGACAAAGAGACAGACAGAAAGAGAAACAGAGAAAAGTAGAGAGATGGAGAGGGAGAGACAGCAACACAGAGACAGAGAGGCAGACAGGTAGAGAGACAGAGAGACAAAAAGAGAGATGGACAGACAGAGACAGCGAGAGAGAGACAGGGAGAGAGAGAGAGACAGGGAGAGACAGAGGGAGATAGCCAGACAGGGAGAGAGATACAGGAAGAGGCAGAGAGAGAGACAGAGAGAGAGAGAGGCAGAGAAAGGGAGATACAGACCAAGAGGGAGACAGAGACCGTG
The DNA here is from genome assembly GCF_027887165.1 of Monodelphis domestica. Classification (NCBI taxonomy): domain Eukaryota; kingdom Metazoa; phylum Chordata; class Mammalia; order Didelphimorphia; family Didelphidae; genus Monodelphis; species Monodelphis domestica. The sequence goes on along the minus strand of NC_077235.1, from coordinate 39,007,620 downwards.
AGAAAGACAGACAGAGAGAAAGACAGACAGACAGAGACAGAGAGAGACAGGAAGAAACAGAGGAGACTCAAAGAGAGACAGAGACAGAGAGATAGAGACATACAGAGAGATAAAATGAGAGACAGAGACATACAGAGAGATGGAAAGAGACAGGGAGAGAGACAGAGATGTAGAGACAGAGAAAGACAGAGTGGCCGAGATGGAGAGAAAGACAGATATAGAGAAACAGGGAGAGACAGAGACAGAGAGAAAGGCAGTGGGAGAGAGAGACAGAGAAAAAGAGAGAGACAGAGAGTGACAGAGAGAGACAGAGACAGAAGGGCAGAGACAGACAGACACACACCCAAATAGACAGTGACAGACAGAGGAAGAGACAGAGACAGAGGCAGACGGTAACACACACACCGAGTGAGAGACAGACAGACAAACAGACAGAGAGACGAAGAAAGATATATATATATATATATATATATATATATATATATATATATATATATATATATATACACAAAGAGAAAGTGATAAAGGGAGACACAAACTAGTGTCCCCAGTAGGCATGCTTCTCTGTGCTTTTTTGCTCTTTGTATAGGAATCACAGTTTGGAAGCTTTGGCTTACCTCCACATACTGTCTCCACCTTGAGGTGCTACTGGGTCCTTTTATTTTCATTTTGTAGCATTTCCCAGGTTTCTAGATTTCCTTTGTAGTTTTTGATTTTCACTTTCAAAGGGAAGAAATACAAATGTGGGAATTTTTAGATTGAAAGAGACAGAGAAATCCTTAGAGATCATCTAATGTAGACACCTTATTTTATAGAATTATCCATAATATGATACGTTTCTACATATAGATATATACACGTAAGTCTATTGAAGGGATTCAGAATCGCCCTTCCCAGTTCCCATGCCTCTCTGGGTATTTCAGGGCCTGAAGACCGTGTACAGTGAAATGACAAAGAATCCCCTGACTGGCTGCTGAGCCAAAGGAGCTGATGACTCAGTAGAGGTTAAAAAAGGGTCTTTCCCTCCCCCTTAACCTTTAGAGCTCAGAAGAGGGAACTGACTCAAGACACTTCTCACATGGACTTGTGGGATAGATGGGTTGACTGGAACTAAGAAGAGCATCTCTGAGCCCCTTGTTACATATGGGAGAAACCAAGGCATAGAGAGGTCAAGAAGGTGAGCCATGGGGAGAGGCAGTGTCAAGATGGCAGCATAGAAGCAGCAAAAGTTCAGACCTCTGAAAACCCTTCCTTACCAATTACAAACTAAATGCTCCTAGGGGACTAAAAATCAAACCTAACAATAAGACAGAGCCAAGGAACCCTCCTGCTGGACTCAACTTAAAAGATACACCCCGCAAAGCCGGGGGCTTTGGAAGAACTCAAAACACAATTCAAAACACAATTAAGAGAGGCTGAAGACAACTCGGAAAAGAACTTAAAAAGCAAGATACATCATCTGGAAACAGAAAACAATGTCTTCAAAGCTAAAATTAATCAGCTTGAAAATGAGGCAAAGGAGATGAAAGATAAAAAAGTAAGAGGATGGAACCAAATCTATTGGGCCTCAACTGATAAAAATAAGGTAGCAGTCACAATCATGATATCTGACAAAGCCAAAGTAAAAATAAATCTAGTTAAAAGAGATAGGGAAGGTAATTACATCCTGATAAAAGGCAGTATAGACAATGAGGAAATATCAGTACTCAACATGTATGCACCAAATGGCATAGCATCCAAATTTCTAAAGGAGAAACTAGTGGAGCTCAAGGATAGAAAAACTATGCTGGTGGGAGACCTGAACCTTCCTCTATCAGAACTAGATAAGTCAAACAAAAAAATAAGAAAGAGGTAAGAGAAGTGAATGAAATCTTAGAAAATTAGTTAGTAGATATGTGGAGAAAAATAAACAGGGACAAAAATGAATATAACTTCTTTTCAGCAGCACATGGAACATTTACAAAGATTGACCATGTACTAGGGCATAAAAATATTGCAAACAAGTACAGAAGAGCAGAAACAAAAAATGCAACCTTTTCAGATCACAATGAAATAAAAATAATAATTAGTAAGGCTACATGGAGAGGTAAATAAAAAATTAATTGGAAATTAAACAATACAATTCTCCAGAATTGGTTAAAGAACAAATCATAGAAACAATTAATAATTTCATTGAAGAAAATGACAATGATGAGACATCCTTTCAAAATCTATGGGATGCAGCCAAAGCGGTACTCAGGGGGAAATTTATATCTTTGAGTTCATATATTAACACATTAAGAAGGACAGAGGTCAATCAATTGGGCATGCAAATTAAAAAACTAGAAAGCAAACAAATTAAAATCCCTCAGATGAAGACTAAATTAGAGATCCTGAAAATCAAAGGAGAAATTAAAAAAATTGAAAGTCAAAGAACTATTGATTTAATGAATAAGACTAGAAGCTGGTACTTTGAAAAAACAAATAAAATAGACAAAGTACTGGTCAATCTAATTTTAAAAAAAGAAAGCAAACCAAATTGACTATCCAAGATGAAAAGGGAGACCTCACCTCTAATGAAAGGGAAATTAAGGCAATCATTAAAAACTTATGCCCAATTATATGGCAACAAATATGACAATCTAGGTGATATGGATGAATATTTACAAAAATATAAATTGCCTAGACTAAAAGAGGAAGAAATAGACTACCTAAACAACCCCATATCAGAAAAAGAAATTGAACAAGCCATCAAAGAACTCCCTAAGAAAAAATCCCCAATTCCAGATGGATTCACAAATGAATTCTATCAAACATTCAAAGAACAACTAATCCCAATATTATACAAACTATTTGACAGACTAAGCAAATAAGGAGTTCTACCAAATTCATTTTGACACAAATATGGTACTGATTCCAAAACCAGGTGGGTCAAAAACAGAGAAAGAAAACTATAGACCAATCTCCTTAATGAATATAGATGCAAAAATCTTAAATAGGATACTAGCAAAAAGACTCCAGTAAGTGATCACGAGGGTTATTCACTATGACCAGGTAGGATTCCTACCATGAATGCAAGGATGGTTCATCCACATAATTGACTATATTAACAAGCAAACTGACAAAAATCACATGATTATCTCAATAGATGCAGAAAAAGCCTTTGACAAAATGCAACACTCATTCCTATTAAAAACGTTAGAAAGCATAGGAATAGAAGGGCCTTTCCTCAAAATAATAAACAGTATATATCTAAAACCATCAGCAAACATCATCTGCAATGGGGCTAAACTAGAAGCCTTCCCAATAAGATCAGGGGTGAAACAAGGATGCCCAGTATCACCTCTATTATTTAACATTGTACTACAAACACCAGCTGTAGAGATTAGAGAAGAAAAAGAAATTGAAGATATTAAAATTGGCAATGAGGAGACCAAGCTATCACTCTTTGCAGATGATATGATGGTCTACTTAAAGACTCCTAGAGAATCAACCAAAAAGCTAATCAAAATGATCAACAACTTTAGAAAAGTTGTTTAGCAAAATAAACCCACATAAGTCATCAGCATTTCTATATATCTCCAAACCATCTCAGCAGCAAGAATTAGAAAGAGAAATTCCATTTAAAATCACCCTAGACAATATTAAATACTTAGGAATCTATCTGCAAAGACAAACACAGGAACTATATGAATACAACTACAAAACACTCTCCACACAATTAAAACTAGATCTAAAATAATTGGAAAAACATCAACTGCTCATGGGTAGGATGAGCTAACATAATAGAAATGACAATCCTACCCAAATTAATTTACTTATTCAATGTCATACCCATTGAACTACCAAAAAACTTTTTTACTGAATTAGAAAAAAAATAACAAAGTTCATTTGGAAGAACAAAAGATCAAAGATATCCAGGGAAATCATGAAAAAAAAGTGCAAAGGAAGGAGGACTTGCAGTCCCAGATCTCAAACTATATACTATAAAGCAGTGGTTATCAAAACAATTTGGTACTGGCTAAGAGACAGAAAGGAAGAACAGTGGAATAGACTTGGGGTAAATTACTTCAGCAAGACAGTCTATGGTAAGCCCAAAGATCCCAGTTTTGGGGACCAAAGCCCACTATTTGATAAAAACTGCTGGGAAAATTGGAAGACAGTATGGGAGAGATTAGGTTTGGATCAACATCTCACACCCTACACCAAGATAAACTCAGAATGGGTGAATGACTTAAATATAAAGAAGGAAACTATAAGTAAATTAGGTGAACACAGAATAATATACTTGTCAGATCTTTGGGAAAGGAAAGACTTTAAAACCAAGCAAGAGCTAGAAAAAAATCACAAAATGTAAAAGCAATAATTTTGATTACATCAAATTAAAACATTTTTGTACAAACAAAACGAATGCATCCAAAATTAGAAGGGAAGCAACAAATTGGGAAACAATCTTCATAACAAAAACCTCTGACAAAGGTCTAATTACTCAAATTTATGAAGAGCTACACCAATTGTGCAAAAAATCAAACCATTCTCCAATTGATAAATGGGCAAGGGACATGGATAGGCAGTTTTCAGATAAATAAATCAAAACTATTAATAAGCACATGAAAAAGTGCTAAATCTCTTATAATCAGAGAGATGCAAATCAAAAAATAATCTGAGGTATCACCTCACACCTAGCAAATTGGCTAGCATGACAGCAACAGAAAGTAATGAATGCTGGAGGGGATGTGGCAAAGTTGGGACATTAATGCATTGCTGGTGGAGTTGTGAATTGATCCAACCATTCTGGAGGGCAACTTGGAACTATGCCTAAAGGGCCCTAAAAGACTGTCTGCCCTTTGATCTAGCCATAGCACTGCTGGGTTTGTACCCCAAAAAGATAATAAGGAAAAATACTTGTACAGGAATATTCAGAGCCGCACAGTTTGTGGTGGCAAAACAATTGGAAAATGAGGGGATGCCCTCCAATTGGGGAATGACTGAACAAATTGTGGTATCTGTTGGTGATAGACTACTATTGCGCTTAAAGGAATAATAAAGTGGAGGAATTCCATGGGAACTGGAATGATCTCCAGGAATTGATACAGAGCGAAAGGAGCAGAACCAGGAGAACATTGTACACAGAGACTGATACACTGTGGTACAATTGAATGTAATGGACTTCTCCATTAGTGGCAATGCAGTGATTCTGAACAACTTGGAGGAATCTATGAGAAAAAACACTATCCACATTCAGAGGAAACACTGTGGGAGTAGAAACACAGCAGAAAAACAACTGCTTGAATACATGGGTCCAGGGGATATGGCTAGGGATGTAGACTCTAAATGAACATCCTAATGCAAACACCAATAACATGGAAACAAGCATTTCTTAAGCACCTACTATGTGCCAGGCATGATGCTAAGCATTTTACAAATATTATCTTTTTTTGGAAGTAGGTGTTATTATTATCTCCATTTTATAGTTGAAGAAACTGAGGCAAAAAAGGCTATGTGGCTTTCCCAGGTTCATACAACTAGTAAATGCCTGAGGTTGAATTTGAACGCTTTCTTAGTCCAGGTCTGGTCTTCTACCTACTTCATCACCTAGATGGCTAGAGCTTTTTTCTTCAAACTCTTTCCTTCTGTCCTGGAATCGATACTAAGTATTGGTTCTAAGGCAAAAGAACTGTAAGAGTTAGGCAGTGGGGGTTACGTGACTTGCCCAGGGTCACACAGCTAGAAAGGTTCTGAGGCCAGATTCTAGTCCAGGTCCTTCTGACACTAGGTTCTCTATCCACTGAGTCACCCAGCTGCCCCCTCTAGAGCTCTTGCTAGTAATACATATGACCTTGGGCTTTGGCAGAAAACCAGTTGATAGTGGTTGCCAGTCCAAGGTAGTTGAGCAAAGTAACCTCATGCCACAAGGAATGGTGGGAAGGTTTCTCTCAAGAAATACTTTCTTGACTCTCAGCCAGGAGAACAGATTTGATCCAGTGTATGTAGTTTGTATATACTTATATGCGTGTGTGACATGTTTCCCCTATTATAATGTCAAGAGCATGCGTGGTATGGTTTTGGCCATCAGACACATGGTAGGTACTAAATAAATGCTTGTTAATTGACCAACACACCATTGCCATAATTCACTGTAGCAATTTACTGTAAGACTTGGCTCTAAGAGCTACCAAAAAGAGTGCCTGAGCATTTATTTATCTTTCAGAAAGCAGCGAGGGCAAGGAGAATTTTCCATTGACCTGAATAGAATATACAGTGTTTGACTTTCTGCCATGGCCAGGCCACTCTTCGATATGACTCGAAAAGAAAGGGAAAAAGCGGGGACAGCGTATCTCTGCTCCTCAGATGATCAGGAGGAATGGAGTTTTCCTTTTAAAAAAATCAAAGAGCTAAAATATTTATGTGTTTATTTCTTTTTTTAAACAAAAAAGGAGAAAAAACTATACACACACATTTACACAGAGAGAAAGAGACAGAGAAGAATCTTGTCCTTTCTTAATAGGAGGCACTGATGTGGCGTCACGAGAACGTATTATATACAGTCTATACAGAAGGAATAAATAGATGAATCTATTCAGGAAAATCTGTGTCTCTTTCCCCTTTGCTTCCCATAAGTCCATAGCTTACACTGGGAAACAATACTCTGTAGGCCAAGCCTTCCTCTCTTTTTCCTGGCACACAAGTTGAGCCCTGTTGCTCTCTTGCTTTGCTGGCTTGTTGGATGACCTCTGAAGGGGCCCTGGAGAATGGCCTGTTCTCTCAATTCCAGGGTACATCACTAAGAGTTTAAAGGCCTCTTGATTACGTTCAGGTCAGCGCTATAAGTTATCGGCTTTGCAAATTACTTGGGAAACAGTCTTGAGGTGGAAGCATCATCATATGTTGAGGTTATCAAGGAGAATCAGCTTTACGACCGCCATGCTGATTTAATTGGCCCAGTAAGCATGCCCTAGGTCTTTGGGCCTGTAATAAAAGTTGTGGGGCATAGAAAAACCCCCTCCATATTATTATTATTATTTGTGTTCATGTTTAAATCAACTCTGCTAGTTTACCAAACGTTTGGATCTAATTGGGAACTCATTAAAGTTACTGGATTCTATTTTTAAATCTGCCCACTGAGCCAAAGCAGCCAGACAAGAGAGAGCATAGTTTTAAAGTGACAGTTCTAAAAATACTTTCCATCCTGCTCACTGAGCCAACCAAGCCCCTCTGATTAAGACATTGATTTATCTTCAGTGGAAATGATGGCCTGCCTTCTTCACTGTGGTCCTGCTACCAGTGCTCACTCTAATTTAGCTGGAAGAGCTGATCTGTTTATTGAACTAGATGACCCTTTTCCATTCATCCGCCAGATGCAGATTTGAACCATGGTGCTCTGGGAAGAGACCCTATCAAGGAAAGACCTGTGGCAAAGTCCGAGGTCAAGAGAAGTGAAGGCTGGGAATTTCGGCAGGGCCCATCTGGACGTTGGCTCTAAGATTTTTGCAAATGGGCAGTTTTCCCTATAAAGGTAGTAACATTTGGCTGTGAGAAGCCTCTAGAAATATTGCCATTAATTGATTTTTTTATGGTCTTTAAACCAGTCAACAATTAATAAGCTCCTAGTGTATACTTGATGATGGAGATGCAAAGGCCCTCATGGAACACAAATGGCTTCCTCATCTATATTTTGATTTATGATTTCTGGCCATTTCACTACCTGTTTGCTTTATTTACCATAAAATGCTAATAATGGCTAGTGTTATGATGTTGTTTATATAATAACATAACATAATAATATCAAATTATTATTTTTACAATGATATAACACAACATTTATATAGTAATATAATCATGGCTGCCAAGTGGATAGAACACCAGACCTGGAGTCAGGAAGACCTGAGTTCAAATCCAGCCTCAGACATTCGTTAGTTTGTGTGACTCTGGGCAAGTCACATACCTGCTATCTGTCTTGGTATCCTCATCTATAAAATGGTGATAACATTAGCACCTAAGTCCCGGGCTTGTTGCAAGGATCAAGAGAGATATATTTGTCAAGTCTCTACTTAGCACAGTGCCTAGCACATGATAGGCACTTAATAAATTCTCATTTCCTTCCTTTCCATCTACTTCACAGTGTGATGCATGTTCATATGCTTCTTCTCAGGCATCTATTCTAAGATTTCTCTTGGTCCTTTCGCTCCTAATCAGGATTCTTTGTTCCTTCTTAATTACTTTTCTTCATCTGAATGGAATTAGTGTATATTCCATTTTTTAGATTGTGCTTTTTTCCTTTCCATTATTATAAAAGTCTTTCCTGATTTCCTTGTACTTCTCATTTGTTTCCATCTTAATTGCATGTCATGGCATTTCATTAAACTACTGGACCATGATTGCTTTATTTTCTTTAAGGATTTCATTTTTGTTATACTTCTAGCTTTTGAATTGCATATACTGTATATTTATTTCTTGTGGATTTACCTTCCAGATTCTATTTGGCTACTAAAATATGGGATAGTAGAATGAATTTAGCTTCTTTGCACCTTAATTTCATATAACGATCCCTCTATACTTATTTCACAGCACAGTTGGGAGGTTCAAATGAAATATGCAGGTGAACATACTTTATGAGACGAATAGACAGTGTAATTATTATTAAGATATTTTTGCATTCTAAGGCCATCAAGGATATATGGTGAGAAGGCAGATAAGAGCTTCCTGGGACTTGATAGTTCAGAGTGGCGTGGTGTGGTGCAAAGAAGCCTACCGACTTCTTGAGTTAGTTTGTGAGTTCAAATCTTGGCTGGCTATATACTATTCATATGATTTGGGGGCAAGCTATTTCCTCTCTTTTGGACCTCAGTTTCCTCCTCTGTAAAATGGATCATTAGATACCTCTAAACTCCCTTCAACCTCTACAGCTATGATTATGTTAGTGTCTACTCAGTGCCTAGCAATGCTGTAATTACTATCAGAAACACAGGAAAGAGCTAAAAGGTAATATTGCTTACTTCTAGGAATTCTGTAGTCTAGATGGGGCTAAATATTATTATATCCATGAAGAATTTAATGTATAATACAAGATTACATAAAATAGTGCAAAACTGAACTACATGGCCCAAAGGGGGCTGCTCTCCTCCCTCTCTCCACATGCTCCTTAAGGACATTTTTCACATGACCCACCCCTCTGCCCAGCAGCCTAATGGAAGCACTTCTTCCCTCCCCTATCTGGGATAAGGTGGGGCAGCTCACATGTGGTGTGAGAGTTGCTGTTTTGGGCACTCGGCCTCTAAAAGGTTTGCCATCACTGCTATAGGGTCTCACAGAAGCACAAGATTAGCAGTGATCAAGGAAAGCAAAAGATTCTTGGAACAGAATAAGAATAATTGACATTTATATGACACTTTCAAGTTTTCAAAGCATTTTCTGTCTGTTATCTATTTGAGCCTCACAAGATGTCAGTGAAACAGGTACTAAAGGAATTGTCTCCATTTTATAGATGAGACAGAGGCACAGAGGCATTTTAATTACTTCTGTGTGGTCACAAAGCACACATTCTTTTTCACTGCTCCAAAGCCACTCCTGCTTTAGAGAGTGGAAATGACTTGGTGAGCCAGGAATGTAGGTGGGGGAATGAGGGGTGGTGAGAGGAATGGTATCAATGTTATGGCATTCTAAGTGGAGAGAGAAACACGCCCAAAGGATTGGAGCCAGGATTCAGCGGGGTGCTTAGGGTCCATTGTGGAGTGGCAAGCACATATGGTAAGAATTTGTTACCCCAAACGTCAAAGTGGACAAACTAGAGATGATCAGAGTGTCAACCAATTGTCCAAACATTTCATATATCTGTCTTCCCTAACTAACAAAAGTCAGTCCAACATAAACCATGGCTGCAGGACCTCCTGTTTTGTTTAAGGGAGATATACCTTGCTTAGACTAGTCAAAGGATTTCAGTGCAGATGCCAACAATGAAAGCTAAAAGAATCCATCAGGAGTACGAGCTGATTGTTCTTCCAGTTCACTGATAATTTTTGCTTCTTGCACTTCTACCTTTGTAAACTTCATAGAGCTGGTTTCAAATGATGTGACATGAATTTTTTGAACTTGGGATATCCCTAGATCTTGGTTTTAGGATCTTGAAATTTAATGTCCTTTGGGCAGATTGACTTTTATCAGCAATCTTGAACTCAGAAATAAATAGCTGCGCCAAAAATTCACTGTATAGAACTTATTTGTATTTTCCCCCAAGGTTAGCTCCCTGGGCCAATCTCCCCCACCACCCCACACCCCCAAAAGCACCTATTCAGAGGATAATCTCATTGAAGTATAACACTAATAGAATGATATAGACTATGGAACTGGATTAAGTATATTTCTAGGGAATCGATTATTTTATACAGCTTGGAATACCAGGAGCACACCTTCCCCAAACTGAACAGGGAAAGAAGGAAATAGCACCACCCTTCTCACCCCTGGCAGTAGGAGTGAAGATTCCGGCGGGGGCCTAAAGGGGCAAAGGCCCCTGAATGAAGGAGGGTGTAAGGTTTGATGGTGGCAGCTCCAATGTGGAGGCGGCATAGAGTGATAATGGCCCTTTGGTAATTGGGCCCTCTTATGTCAAGAACTGCCTGCATTTTTTATTTAATCTAATTTCTCAAATCCTGTTGTCACAGCAACCGAGAATATAACTGGTAAGCATTGTCTCTTCCTTCAGCACCTTCTGTGCCAGTCAGAGAGCGGATTGGGCTTCATTATCTAATCTAATAGCCTGCCTGAACCCAACTTCAAGGTTCTTAATAATGTGACATTTCTATATTCTGTATTCACTGAAAGACTTGAAAAATGTTTTTCTTCAGACAAGGTTACTGCCTTTCTTGGTTTAAATACTGAGGAAAATATGTTTTTTCCTTTTTATTTTGAGTTGTCAATTTAGTTACTATGCCTGTATGTAGAATAGGAGGTTTTGAATGTAGAAATGGGGAGGACACAATTTTTCTATCCTCTTTCCGTCTTCCTTCCTTTTTTTCTCCTTAACTTTAAAAATATTTTTAAAAATAACAAGCTTCATGGATACCTTTTATTTTTATGATATCGTGATTTCTGATTCATCCTCATTCCCTGAGCCCTAAAGTAGAACTTGAGCACCATTTTCTTTCACCTCAAAAATTTGTTATCAACTCTCTGGGTCTCCAGAGAATTATGGGGAAAATAATACCCGCTGGAATCGCGCGTTGGCTAGGGGAGGGGTGGCGGGAAGAGGGGGGGGGAGGGAAAGAAAATGATCTCTGTTTCCAATGAATAATGTATGAAAATGACCAAATAAAATAATGTTTAAAAAAAGAAAATAATATATTGTTGTTGTGTAAGAATGGAACAAAGAAGGCCCCTTCACAATTACCTGGAAAGAAGACCACCAAGATAATTGTAAATCTTGGCGACATCTCAGAATGAGTGCCCCTTGACGGTCCAGGATCAAACAGGGAGAGGTATGCCATGACTCATGGTGATACTAGCTCCCCCTTCCTAGATGATCAAGCTAGAAATAACCATTCCAGAAGTCTGAAACAGTAGAAAGAAAGAGACCATTCTGAACAGAGTTCCCAAAGTAAATTTGTTAGGATTGTTAGAACTCCTCAGGAGACCCAACCTTGAGTGTTTCTCCCCACAAGTTCTGAAATTAATGGAGGTTCTGAGAAAGACCCAGCATGGCTGTTGAATTCACCACACATGAAAAGGCAGAGAGTGCCACTACCTGCTGAGAGTGCCAGGGGGCTCCTGGTATTCATCAGTTACCTCACTGGAAATTTGGCACCTATACATAAGGAATGAACAAATATAAGCTGAACCCTTTTGTTCATTGGAGAATTTTTTAAAATGATTTAATATTTGGGGTTTCAAATTGGTCATTAGGGTAGACTAATTGGACCTGTATATTTGGAAAAGAATAAAACAATCATGCTATCGTTTCTGGTTTAAAAAGGATGACTAGGCTCATTATTATTGCACAGTAATCAAGGCAAAGTTTTCAATCTGGGCAAAAACTATGAACCTGATGTGGATGAAGTCCAAGGCAGTTTATCAAGGTTAGTACTTTGAATTCAGGGCTTTCTTTCTCTGCCAGCAAAGCTATTGGAAGCCTTCTGTTTCTTCGAAAGAGGGAAGCATATTACTGAATTCCCTTTTTGATGTTTAATTTACAGTGTGTCAAAGGTAGAGATCAAACTATAGCTCTTTCATATTTGAGGGGAGAAGAGAGCACAGGGGAAGAACTCTGAAATCCTCGATTGATCATGCAGTCCATTTATATACCTACCACAGAGTTATCGCCTCCCTCATGGTAAGCAGTGCTGAGCATTCATTTGAACCACAGTTGTCTACTTAACTGGAATACTAATGAAACGAACTATCATAGTAACCCAGTCATAAAAACCCCAGAGTTGGCAGAGACTCTGGGGGCCAACTAGTCCAATCTAGAGGCAGTTAGTGGTGCAATAGATAGAGTACTGGGTCTGAAATTAGGAAGACCTAAGTTCAAATGTGACCGCAGACACTTATCAAAGCAAGTCACTTAAGCTCTGTTTGCTTTAGTTTCCTCAACTGCAAAATGAAGATTATAATAATAACCTACTTTGCAGGGTTGCTATAAGAATCAAGTGAGATATTTGTAAAAGTCTTAACACGGTGCCTGGCACATAATAAGTTCAATATAAATAGGTATTCCCTTCTTCTTCCCCTCTTCAAATCCATCCCTGAATAATACTCCCCTTCCCATTTACATAACTTATTATATATAGTACTATAACATATATGAATATGTACTAGTATATGATTCTATATATTATATTCTCTCTTACTATATGCTTAAGAAGAAGTTCAGGTCTTTGCTTATAGAACTCCAAGGAGGGTAACCTTCTTCCTCCCAGAATAGCCCATTCCACTTTGACATATTTTTAACTGTAAAGAAATTTCAACAATAACAATACCAATGATAGCTCCTGTTTATACATGGAGCTCTTGGCATGCATTATCTCCCAAGATCCTTAGGATGACAAAGTGGTGAAAACATTCTTATACTTATTTTATAAGAGCTGTGCCAATCACTCCAGAACACCACTGTTGGAGCTGAAGCCCAGTGCAGGCAATGACGGGATTGTGTTGGGAACACACAGCCTCACTCTGCCCATTAAAGTCCAAAGCCAGAGCTGCTGGCCAGCTGACTCCTGAGTGCACAAAATGCCCCCAGGTTGAAGGCAAAATGCCAGGAATGCAAGAAGGAGTTGAAAACAAAAACCAGAAAAGAAAGAAGAACCCAAGGAATAGAAAGCATGACTAATTAAAAAAAAAAGTTCTGACCAAATGACTGAGAAGTTCGAGGAACTCTGGGTGAGGGATGGAGGCCCAGCATCTAAGCAAGAGATCCAGGGCAAGAAGAAGGCACTTGAGGCCCAGGAGACCCAAGAGAGCCAGGACGACCAAGAGGAACAGAAGCCTTGGGCCCAGGATCAGGATACAAAAGCCCAATGGGCCTCACATTCTTACCCAAATGTCCCCTTTTATTTTCTTCATTTTTGTTCATTTTTTTACAAGGGACTTTATAGAAAGAACTGAATTTCAGCCTCCAGCTTGTTTTCTAAGCTTTTACCCTTTCGAGGATGTCTTCTTCAGCAGACCCATTGCCCAGTCCAATGTACTGCGCTCATGCCATTCCTTTCAATAGTGGAAACACATTCAAGAGTGAAGAAAACATTTCCAAGGCGTACCCGAAAAGAAAAAAAAGGTCCTTTCCCACAATAAGCCCTATGAATGGATAACTGTGTCCAGTCTATGATTGGATAACTCTACCTATTGCTGAAGTGTTCAATATGTTTATTGGAGTAGGAAAATGTCAATGGTGATGGGAGCAAGGAGGCTCGACTTGCGATTTTATCCATGCATATCCAGGTGAGCTAACTCTCTTAATAGGTGTGGATAGGCAACTCTTTTATAACCTAGAACCTTGGAGAATACTCTGAGTCACTAGGGACTTGTTTGGGAACACTCAGGTAGTAGGTGTCAAAGGCATCATTTGACCCCAGGCCTCCTTCCTGCCTGAAGCTAATCGTCTCTCCACTCTATTATGTTAGGCTATCTCTCAAGGGATATTCATTAGCTTCATCAAGGGAAGGGAGTTACCTTCTCTTGGTCTTGGTGATGAATCTGGGATGTATCATTTCTAGCAATGCAGGTCAAAACCTATCCACATCTTCTTCATCCTAAGAACTCTAGGATGAGGGTTTTGGTTCAAGGCACCACAGAACTGGGCCAAGCTTATCTCTTCCCTGATCATCCAACTGGATGGCTTTTAGACTGCTTCTTGCACTCAAATCATCCATAGTAATATGCTGCAGCTCATTGATACCCACCATGCATCTTTCCAAGACCCTTTGGGTCATCTTCCATTTGGGTTCTTTGCAGTTAAAACCTCCCCAGAGAAATATATTTTTTCCTTTTAGCTCATCTTTTATTTATTTTTTTTAATTTGGTCAATTTTGAACATTATTCCCTGGTTACAAAAATCTTTTTCTATTCCTCCCTCCCCTCATCCCTCCACTCCCCTCCTGTAGCCAACGCACAATTCCACTGGGTATTACATGTGTCCTTGACCAGAATCCATTTCCATATTGTTGGTATTTGCACTAGAATGTTCATTCAGAGTTTATATCCCCAGTCGTATCCCTCTCAACCTATGTAATCAAGCAGTTTTTTTTCTTTGCTGTTTTTACTCTCAGTTTTTCCCCTGAATGTGGACGGTGTTCTTTCTCATACATTCCTCTGGGTTGTTCAGGGTCATTGCATTGCCACTAATGGAGAAGTCCGTTACATTCAATTGTACCACAGTGTATCAATCTCTGTGTACAATGTTTTCCTGATTCTGCTCTTCTCACTCTGCATGAAGTCCTGGAGGTTGTTCCAGTTCCCATGGAATTCCTCCACTTTATTGTTCCTTTGAGCTCAATGGTATTCCATCACGAAGAGATACCACAATTTGTTCAGCCATTCACCAATGGAAGGGCATCCCCTCATTTTCCAATTTTTTGCCACCACAAAGAGCACAGCTATGAATGTTCTTGTATGTGTATTTTTCCTTATTATCCCTTTGGGGTACAAACCCAGCAGTGCTATGGCTGGATCAAAGGGCAGACAGTCTTTTAGTGCTCTTTGGGCATAGTTCCAAATTTCCCTCCAGAATGGTTGAATCAATTCACAACTCCATCAGCAATACATTAATGTCCCAACTTTGCCACATCCCCACCAGCATTCATTACTTTCTGTTGCTGTCATGTTAGCCAATTTACTAGGTCTGAGGTGATACCTAAGAGTTTTTTTTATTTACATATCTCTGATTATAAGAGATTTAGAACACTTTTTCATGTGCTTATTAATAGTTTTGATTTCTTTATCTGAAAATTGCCTATTCATGTCCCTTGCCCATTTATCAATTGGAGAATGGATTGATTTTTTTGTACAATTGATTTAGCTCTTTGAAATTTGAGTAATTAGACCTTTGTCAGAGGTTTTTGTTATGAAGATTGTTTCCCAATTTGTTGCTTCCCTTCTAATTTTGGCTACATTGATTTTGTTTGTACAAAAACCTTTTAATTTGATGTAATCAAAAATATTTATTTTACATTTTACGACTCTTTCCAAGTCTTACTTGGGTTTAAAATATTTCCCTTCCCAAAGGACTGACATGAATGCTATTCAGAGTTCACATAATTTACTTCCTTCTTTATATTCCTTCTTTATATTCAAGTTATTCACCCATTCTGAGTTTATCTTGGTGTAAGGTGTGACATGATGATCCAAGCCTAATCTCTCCCACACTTGTCTTCCAATTTTCCTGGCAGTTTTTTTATCAAATAGTGGATTTTGGTCCCAAAAGCTGGGATCTTTGGCCTTGTCATAGACTGTCTTGCTAAGGTCATTAACCTCAAGTCTATTGCACTGATCCTCTCTTCTGTCTATTAGCTAGTACCAAATTTTTTTGATGACCACTGCTTTACAGTATAGTTTGTGATCTGGTACTGCAAGGCCACCTTCCTCTGTATTTTTTTCATGATTTCTCTGGATATCCTTTATCTTTTGTTCTTCCAAATAAATTTATTGTTTTATTCTAACTCAGTAAAAAAGTTTTTTGGAAGTTCAATGGGTATGGCAGTAAATAAAAATATAAGTTTGGGTAGAATGATCATTTTTATTATGTTAGCTCATCCTACCCATGAGCAGTTGATGTTTTTCCAATTCCTCAGATCTAGTTTTAGTTGTGTGGAAGTGTTTTGTAGTTGTGTTCATATAGTTCCTGTGTTTGTCTCAGGAGATAGATTCCTAAGTAGTTTATATTATCTAGGGTGATTTTAAATGGAATGTCTCTTTCTAATTCCTGCTGCTGAGATATGTTGGAGATAAACAAAAATGCTGATGACTTATGTGGGTTTATTTTGTATCCTGCAACTTTGCTAAAGTTGTTGATTATTTTGATTAGCTTTTTGGTTGATTCTCTAGGATTCTTTAAGTAGACCATCATATCATCTGCAAAGAGTGATAGCTTGGTCTCCTCATTGCCAATTTTAATACTTTCGATTTCTTTTTCTTCTCTAATTGCTACTGCTAGTGTTTCTAGTACAATGTTAAATAATGGAGGTGATAATGGACATCCTTGTTTCATTCCTGATCTTATTGGAAAGTTTTCTAGTTTATCCCCATAGCAGATGATGTTTGCTGATGGTTTTAGATATATACTATTTATTATTTTGAGGAAAGGCCCTTCTATCCCTATACTTTCTAGAGTTTTCAATAGGAATGAGTGTTGTATTTAATCAAGGCTTTTTCTGCATCTATTGAGATAATCATGTGATTTTTGTTGGTTTGTTGATATGGTCAAATGTGGATGGTTTTCCTAATATTGAACCATCCTTGCATTCCTGGTATGAATCCTACCTGGTCATAGTGAAGAACCCTTGTGATGACTTGATGGAATCTTTTAGCTAGTATCCTATTTAAGATTTTTGCATCTACATTCATTAAGAAGATTGGTCTGTAGTTTTCTTTCTCTGTTTTTGACCTGCTTAGCTTTGGGATCAGTACCATGTTTGTGTCGTAGAATGAATTTGGTAGAACTCCTTCTTGGCCTATTCTTTCAAATAGTTTGTTTAATATTGGGATTAGTTGTTCTTTGAATGTTTGATAGGATTCATTTGTGAATCCATCTGGACCTGGGGATTTTTTCTTAGGGAGTTCTTTGATGGCTTGTTCAATTTCTTTTTCTGAAATGGGGTTGTTAAGGTAATGTATTTCTTCCTCTTTTAGTCTAGGCAATTTATATTTTTGTAAGTATTCATCCACATCACTTAGATTGTCATATTTGTTGCCATATAATTGGGCATAATAGTTTTTAATGATTGCCTTAATTTCCTCTTCATTAGAAGTGAGGTCTCCCTTTTCATCTTGGATACTGTTAATTTGGTTTGCTTCTTTCCTTTTTTAAAATTAAACTGACCAGTACTTTGTCTATTTTATTTGTTTTTTCAAAGTACCAGCTTCTAGTCTTATTCATTAAATCAATAGTTCTTTATATATATATATGAATAGACTTTCAATTTTATTTATTTCTCCTTTGATTTTTAGGATCTCTAATTTAGTCTTCATCTGAGGATTTTTAATTTGTTCACTTTCTAGTTTTTTTATTTCCATGCCAGATTCATTGACCTCTGTCCTCCCTAATTTGTTAATATATGAACTCAAGGATATACATTTCCCCCTGAGTACTGCTTTGGCTGCAAAACCAGTTAAAGAATATTTCCCCCTGAGTACTGCTTTGGCTGCATCCCATAGGTTTTGAAAGGATGTCTCATCACTGTCATTTTCTTCAATGAAGTTATCATTTTTATGATTTGTTCTTTAACTGGTTTTGGAGAATTTTATTGTTTAATTTCCAATTAATTTTTTATTTACCTCTCCATGTACCCTTACTAATTATGATTTTCATTGCATTGTGATCTGAGAAGGTTGCATTTATTATTTCTGCTCTTTTGCACTTGTTTGCAATGTTTTCATGCCCTAATAAAGGTAAATTTTTGTGAATGTACCATGTGCTGCTGAAAAGGTGTATTCCTTTTTGTCTCTATTTTTCTCCACATATCTACTAACTCTAATTTTTTTAAGATTTCATTCACTTCTCTTACCACTTTTATTTTTTTTTTGTTTGATTTATCTAGTTCTGATAGAGGAAGGTTCAGATATCCCACTACTATAGTTTTTCTATCTATTTCATCCTTGCGCTCCACTAGTTTCTCCTTTAGAAATTTGGATGCTATGCCATTTGGTGCATACATGTTGAATACTGATATTTCCTCATTGTCTATACTGCCTTTTATCAGAATGTAATTATCTTCCATATCTCTTTTAACTAGATTTATTTTTACAGTAGCTTTGTCAGATATCATGATTGGAACTCCTGCCTTCTTTCTATCAGTTGATACCCAATAGATTTGGCTCCATCCTCTTACTTTCACCCTATGTGTATCTACCTTCCTCATGTGTGTTTCTTGCAGACAGCATATGGTAGGGTTTTGGATTCTAATCCACTCTGCTATTTGCTTGCTTTTTATGGGTGAGTTCATTCCACTTACATTCAGTGTTATGATTACTAGCTGGTTATTTCCCAGCATTTTGATTTCTACTCCTGGTCCTAACTTTTCTTCTTTCACTATTTCCTTCTACACCAATTTTTGTTTTTAATCAATCCCTGTAGTTTCCACCTTTATTTTACTTCCCTTTCTACCCCTCCTTTCTATTCCCCCCTTATTTTCCTTGCAGTCTTTCTAAAACTACCCCCCTAGCCTCCCCCTCCCTTGTACTGCTTCCCTCCCAACCAGTCCATTTGTTACCCTTCTACTCCCCTATATAGCACAAATCAATTCTCTGTCCCAATGTATTGGATTGTTCTTCCCTCTTTGGGTCAATTTCAATGCACAAAAGAGTTGAGTGTATCCTATCTCCAACCTCTTAATCCATCCAGTGTATTGATATTCTCTATCCTCCCACTATAAGCTTCTTAGTGACATATAAATTTACCCCCTTTTGTTTCTTTTCCCATTTCTTTCATCTTTTTTGCCTCATTTTCAAGCTGATTAATTTTGGCTTTCAAGACACTATCTTCTGGTTCCAGATGACTTATATTAGCTTTTAAATTCTTTTCCCAATTGCCTTCAAAATCTTTTAATTGTGCTTTGAATTGCATTTTGAGTTCTTACAAAACCTGTATCCAATTCACTGGGATTTATGATTTATAGTTTCCCGATCCCTCCCCCTCTGTTCTGTTCTCTGTATAGAAGCTGTCTATTGTCATTTCATTCTTTTTCTGTTGTTTGCTCATATTCACCCCTTCTTTGCTCCCCATATTTGCCTGTGCTCATGCTCCACTCATTTTTTTGGTTTTGGGGGCTTCTGTCCATCTCCTCTCTTGGAGCTTTGACACAAGATCTCTCTGTGGAGTCTGTGGGGGAGATTTGTTGGGATTTAAGCTTTCCTGTCCTCTGGAGGCTTTTGATCAATTTAAAGTCCAGCAGTCAATGAGGGAGGGGTGTGGAGCCTGGGTTTCCTTGAGTTCTGAAGACTTTTGATGGGATTAAGTTCAGCTGAGATGGGGTGGGTGTGCTCTGAGGCCAAAAGCTCCTGGAAGCCTGCAAATATGGAGGATATTCAGAGTTCTGAACAGGCTAACAGGCTGGCACCTCTATGCTCCCTCTCCAGCTCCTTCCCCACTGTCTGTATTCATAGATCTGAGCTTGGCACAGCCCTGCTCCCAAGATAAAGCCAACAGACCACGACCTTTACCTGCCCAGAGGTTCCTGCTGCCCCTGGAGGCTCAGTGCTCTAGCTGGGCAGGGGAAGGGATCCTGGGGATTCTGTCTACCTTTCCCTTATAAACCCAAGTGTTCTTGGATTCCGGCTTTTGGGGGGGGGCTCCCTTTTAAATTAAGTGCAGCAGGAGGTTTCCTTGGCTCTGTCTTTTTGGTAGGTTTGATTTTCAGTCGCCTAGGAGAATTCACTTTGTGATCCGTAAGGAAGAATATTCAGAGGTCTGAATTTCTGCTCCCTCTAGGCCACCATCTTTACTCTGACTCTCTGAACCTCCAATCGTAAGACATGATTCTCTATACACTGAGCCAATCAGTTAACCTTCTGAGACTTCTTCCAAAATTGGCTGATCATTGCAGAAACATGGAGAAGGACAAGAAGAGAAAAGACATAAATCTCTACAACAGAAAGAAGAAAAATGTCTTATGGAAACAATAACTTGGTGAGCTTGAAGCTGATTCCTAGAATACTTCTCTGAAGGGAATTGTAGTTTTTCCTTCCCTCCCCCTTTACCTTCCATCTTACAATCAATGATGTGTATTGATTCTAAGACAGCAGAATGGTCAGGCCTGGGCAATGGGGGTAAAGTGATTTGCCCAGGGTCACACAGCTAGGAAGGGTCTGAAATCAGATTAGAATGTGGGACTCGATTGAGAAGTACTCCTTGGGAAAGATCAGAGGAGACAGAGTTTTAGCCTTTCCCACCCAAGTTGGGTTCAGGTCTCAGAGAGAGCACTAGCCCAGAGGCAGTTAGTTGAAACAAATCAGGAAGCAAAGAGCCCCATTCCTCTTCCCCCACTAGCTTTGCAAACTAAATCTCCTCCTCCCTGGGGATGCTTTCCTTGAACAATGGAATTTTGGTATTAATCTCCACCAGAACTGTTCCTCCCCACCCTCCCAAAATCCCAGAGTTGGGCCATCAGACACAGGACGACTCTGATTCCTAAGCGGTATTCAAGCTGGGATGGAGGTCCCCTCATGATTTTCCTCCAACCTTCACCAATGCCCTGGATTTAGCTCTCCCATTGGCTACGGGTGTCACGTGCAATGAGAACCTTTTGTCCGGCCAATGTTTTTCCCCCTCTCCCACAAAAGGAAGTGTTTGTATTAGAGGATATCTTCCAAGCCCTTTACCACCACCAATCCTGCAGCTGCCAGGCTGGGGGGACGGAGTGGTGCCCGAATGCACGAGTAGGAGCAAGACTCAGCTGAGGTAACCCTGTGACCCACCAGAGTGCCACAATGGCTGCACCCTCCACCTTCACATCACTGGAAGCAACCATTGCTGACGCCACTGCTGCATCATGACACCCCCATTCCACTACTGATGAACTTTACCAAGGAATCTCTCAAGGACCAGGATTCCACCAGTGACAGCATGGAGGACAGCAAGCAGGATCCCCAGTTTCAGCCTGTTGTCTGTCTGCTGAGCAGGACATGAAGACCCTGCAGGCAGGCAGATGAAGAAGATCTCTGGAAGATGGGAGCCAAGCTACTCCCCTTTGCCTCTCACAATGACATTCTCCAGTGGAAAGACCAGGAACGGCTCTTGGAAGCTGCTGAGACACAAGGACAGAGGGACAATTGGCCTCCTCAGGAGCCAGGAAAAGTCTCTGAAGTTCTATGCCAATCACTCCAGAACCCCACTGCTGGAGCTGAAGTCTAGTTAGGGCAGTGAAGGGACATGGGTTGAGAAAACACAACCTCACTCTACCCATCAAAATCCAAAGCCAGAGCTACTGCACAGCTGACTCCTGAGCCCACAAAATGCCCACAGGTTGAAGGCAAAATTCCAGAAATACAAGAAGGAGCTGAAAAAAAAGAAATGAAAGACAAACCCAAGGAAGAGAAAGCTTGACTAGTCAAAGAGACAAGTTCAGACCAAATGGCTGGCAAGTTTCAGGAACTCTAGCTAAAGAGATCCACTGCAAGAAGAAGGTGCTTGAGGCCTAGGAGACCCAAGGGAGCCAGGAAGACCAAGAGGAACAGAATCCTCAGTCCCAGAATCAGGGAACATAAGCAATCTCACCATGGGCCTCACCTTCTGTCCTAAATATCCCCTTTTATTTTAATCATTTCTTTACAAATTTATTACAAGGGACTTCATAGAAAGAATTGAATTTCAGCCTCCAGCTTGTTTTCTAAGCTTTTACCCTTTTGAAGATGTCTTCCTCAGCAGACCCATTGCCCAGTCCAATATACTTCACTCATGCCATTCCTTTCCATAGTGGAAACACATCCAAAAGACTAAAAAAAGCATTTCCAAGGTGCAACCAAAATGAAAAAAAAAGAAACGAAGTTCTTTCCCACGATAAGGACTTTTGAGTAAATAACTCTGTCCAGTCTATGAGTGGAACCCTACCTACTACTGAAGTGTTCTGTATGTTTATTGGATGAGGAAAATGTCAATGGTGATGGGAGCAAGGAGGCAAGACTTGTGATTTTATCCATTTAATGTTCCAGTGTGCTAATTCTCTTAATAAGCTTGGAGAGGCAACTCTTTTAAAACTTAGAGCCTTGGAGAATTCTCTGAGCCACAAGGGACTTGTTTGGGAACACTGAGGTAGTAGGTGTAAAAGGCATCATTTCACCCCCGGCCTCTTTCCTAACTCTGAAGCTAGTCCTCTCTCCACTCTGTTATGTAAGGCTATCTCTCAAGGGACATTCATTAGCTTCATCAAGGGAAGTTACCTTCTCTTGGTATTGGGATATATCTTGGATGAATCCTTTCTAGCAATGCAGGTAAAAACCTATACACATCTTTTTCATTCTGAGAATTCTAGGATGAGGCTTTCGTTCAAGACACCACAGAACTGGGCCAGGCTTATCTCTTCCCTAATCATCCAACTGGATGGATTTTACACTGCTTCTTGCCCTCAAATCATCCTTAATAATACGCTACAGCTTATCAATACCCACCATGTATCATATGGGTTTTTTGCAGTTACAACCTACCCAGATAAATATTGCATTTAAAAAAGTTTATTCTTTTTCAGAAAAAACCTTCCCTTCCTTCTTAGAAACAATTCTGTATGTTGGGTCTAAGGCACAAAAGTGGTAAGAAAGAGCTAGGCAAAACTGATGAAGTGATTTACCCAGGGAAACACAGCAAGGAAGTGTCCCAGGCTGGATTTAAAGCTCCAGTCATTAGGCCTGATTCTCTATCCACTGATCAAATCAGCTTCCCTTACTAGGCTTCTTCCAAAATTAGCAGATCTTTGCAGAACCATGGAGAAGGACAAGAAGAGAGAAGACATGAAAGTCTGCCCTGGTTGGGAACCAAAGGAAGAAAAATGTCTCATGGAAACAATAGCTGGTGAGCTTGAAACTGATTCCTAGAATACTTCCTGAAGGGATTTGTAGTTTTTGTCCCCCCCCCCTTACCTTCCATTTTCCAATTAATTCTGTGTATTGTTTCTCAGGCAGGAGAGAGTGGTCAGGGCTGGGCAATGGGGGTGAAGTGATCTGCCCAGAGTAACATAGCTAGGAAGGGTCTGAAATCAGATTAGAATGTTGGTCTCCATTGAGAAGCACTCATTAGGAAAGAGAAGAGAAGACACTTGGGGTTCCAGCCTTTGCCACCCAAGTTGGGTTTAGGTCCCAGACAGAGCACTAGCCCAGAGGCAGAGTTAGTTGAGAGATGAGTCAGGAAGCAAAGAGCCCCATTCCTCTTCCCCCACTTGCTTTGCAAACCTAATCTGCTCCCTGAGGATCCTTTAACTGGCCAATGGCTTTGGAGCTTGACCTCCACTAGTACTTTCCCTCCCCCCCCCTCGCCGGTCCCCAAATCCCAGAGTTTGGCCATGACACAGGACTCTGATTCATAGGCGGGATTCAAGCTGGGATGGAGGTCTCCTCATGATTTCCCTCCCACTTTCACCAGTGCTCTGGACTTAGCTCTCCCATTGGCTCCCGGAGTCACGTGCAATGAGTCACTTCTGTCCTGGCCTCCATTTTTTCCCTTCTCCTACAAAAGGAAGTGTGTGAATTAGGAGATCTCTTCCAAGCACTTTCCCACTGCCACAGCAGCCAGGCAGACAGGGCTAGGCTTGCGCGCATGCCTGCGCTCTCGAGCCTGCGCGAGTTGGAAGGAAACTCAGCGCGAGGGCCACCAGAGCTGCCACAACGGCTGCCCCCTTTGCCTTCAGGTCACTGGGAGCAACCATTGCTGACGCTTCTTCCACATCGGGCCACCCCTTCCCCTTCTGATGGTCTCTACCAAGGAACCTCAGGAGGAGCAGGATTCCACCGCTGACAGCCTGGAGGACAGCAAGCAGGATCCCCAGTTTCAGCCCGTTGTCTGTCTGCTGAGCAGGGCATGAAGACCCTGCAGGCAGGCAGAGGAAGAAGAGCTCTGGAAGGTGGGAGCCAAGCTGCTCCCCTTTGCCTCTCACAATGACCTTCCCCAATGGAAAGAGCAGGAACGGCTCTTGGGAAGCTGCTGAGACACAAGGACAGAAGGACAATTGTCCTCCTCAGAAGCCAGGACAAGTCTCTGAAGAGCTGTGCCAATCACTCCAGAACCCCACTGCTGGAGCTGAAGCCCAGTGCGGGTAGTGAAGGGGCTTGTGTTGGGAACACACAGCCTCACTCTGCCCATCAAAGTCCAAAGCCAGGGCGGCTGCTGGCCAACAGATGCCTGAGTGCACAAAATGTTCACAGGTTGAAGGCAAAATTCCAGAAATACAAGAAGGAGATGACAAGAAACAAAAGAAAGGAAAGAAGAAGCCCAGGAAGAGAAAGCTTGACTAGTCAAAGAGAGAAATTCTGACCACATGGCGGAGAAGTTCAAGGAAATCTGGGTGAAGGATGGTGGCGCAGAGGCTAAGCAGGAGATCCAAGGGAAGAAGAAGGCTCTTGGTGAGCTTGAAGCTGATTCCTAGAATACTTCCAGAAGGGATTTGTAGCTTTCATTCCCCCCTTTACCTTGCATCTTCCATTCAATGCTGAGTATTGGTTCTCAGGCAGGAGAGTGGTCAGGGCCGGGCAATGGAGGTGAAGTGATTTGCCCACGGTCACCCAGCTAGGAAGGGTCTGAAATCAGATTAGAAAGTGGGACTGGACTGAAAAGCTGTCCTTAGGAAAGATCAGAGGTGAAACTTGGGGTTTCAGTCTTTCCCACCCGAGTTGGGTTCAGGTCCCAGACAGAGCACTAGTCAACAGGCAGAGTTAGTTGAGAGAGAGATCAGGAAGCAAAGAGCCCCAATTCCTCTTCCCCAGGAGCTTTGCAAACCGAATCTCCTCCCTGGGGATCCTTTCCTTGGCCAATGGCTTTGGACCATGACCTCAACCAGTGCTGTCCCTTCCCCCGTCCCCATATCCCAGACTTGAGCCATCCCACACAGGAACTCTGATTCCTAGGCGGGATTCAAGCTGGGATGTCGGCACCCTTATCATTTCCCTCCCAATTTCACCAATGCTCTGGACTTAGCTCTCCCATTGGCTCCCGGAGTCAAGTGCAATGAATCCCTTCTGTCCAGGCCTCCATTTTCCCCCTCTCCTAAAAATGAAACGTTTGGATTAGCGCATCTCTTCCAAGCCCTTTCCAGTCCCCTGGCAGCCGGGTTGGGGGGCCGGAGTGTCTCGCGCATGTGCGAGCAGTAGCGAGACTCAGCCTACTTAAGCACTAGGGCCAACAGAGCGCCACAATGGCTGCACCCTCCGCCTTCGCGTCACTGGGAGCAACCATTGCTGACGCCGCTGTGGCATCACCACCCCCTCCTTTCCCCTTCTGATGGCCTCTACCAAGGAATCTCTGATTGAGCAGGATTCCACCAGCAACAGCCTGGAGGAAGGCAAGCAGGATCCCCAGTTACAGCCCGTGGTCTGTCTGTCTGTCTGAGTAGGACATGAAGACCCTGCAGTCAGGCAGATGAAGAAGAGATCTGGAAGGTGGAACAAGCTGCTCCCCTTTGCCTCTCACAATGACCTTCCCCAGTGGAAAGAGCATGGACGGCTGCTGGGAAGCTTCTGAGACACAAGGACACAGGGACAATTGGTCTCCTCGGGAGCTGGGACAAGTCTCTGAAGAGCCAATGACTCAGGAACCCCACTGGTGGAGCTGAAGCCCGGTTAGGGCAGTGATGGGACTTGGTTTGGGACACACAGCCTAACTGCCCATCAAAGTCCAACGCCAGAGCTGTTGGCCAGCTGATTCCGGAGTGCACAACAAGCCCCCAGGTTGAAGGCAAAATTCCAGGAATTCAAAAAGGATGTGAAAAGACACATGAACCCAAGGAAGAGAGAACTTGACTAGTCAAACTGAGAAGTTCTGACCAAATGGCTGAAAAGTTCCAGGGTCTCTTCCTGAAGGATGGTGGCCCAGAGTCGAAGCAAGACATCCACGGCAAGAAACAGGTGATTAAGGCCCAGGAGACCCAAGAGAGCCAGGATGACCAAGGGGAACATCAGCCTGGATCCCTGTATCAACACACCTAAGCCATCTCACCGTGGGCCTCACCTTTTGTCCTAAATGTTCTCTTTTATTTTCTTCATTTCTATTCACTTTCTTACAAAGGACTTCATAGACAGAATTGAATTCCAGCCTCCAGCTTGTTTTCTAAGCTTTTAAACTTTTCAGGATATCTTCTTCAGCAGACCCATTGCCCAGTCCAATGTACTGAGCTCATGCCATTCCTTTCCACAGTGGAAACACATCCAAAAGACTGAAGAGGCATTTCCAAGGGGCACCCAAAAAGAAAAAAAAACAAAGTTCTTTCCCACGATAAGGACCTATGAGTAAATCCTGCTGTCCAGTCTATGTGTGGATAACCCTACCTGCTGCCGAAGTGTTCAATATGTTTATTGCAATAGGAAAATATCAATGGTGATGGGAGCAAGGAGGCAAGACTTGTAATTTTATCCATGGATGTTCCAGTGTGCTAATTCTCTTAATAGGTGTGGATAGGCAACTCTTTTGTAACTTAGAGACTTGGAGAATTCTCTGAGCCACTAGGGACTTATTTGGCACCACTCAGTTAGTAGGTGTCAAAGGCATCATTTGAAACCAGGCCTCCTTCCTGTCTCTGAAGCTACTCATGTCTCCATACTATTATCTAAGGCTATCTATCTCTCAATGGATATTCACTAGCTTCGTCAAGGGAAGGGAGTTCCCTTCTCTTGGTCTTGGTGCTGTATCTGGGATGTATCCTTTCTTGCAATGCAGGTCAAAACCTATCCACATCTTTTTCACACTAAGAATTCTAGGATGAGGGTTTTGGTTCAAGACACCAAAGAACTGGGCCAGGCTTATCTCGTCCCTGATCATCCAACTGGATGGCTTTTTAGACTGCTTCTTGCACTCAAATCATCTCTAGTACAGCTCATCGATACCTACCATGCATCTTTCCAAGATACTTTGGGTCATCTACCATTTGGGTTCTTTGCATTTAAATCTCCCCAGATAAATATTGAGTTAAAAAAGTTCATTATTTTTTGGAAAAAACCTTCCCTTCCATCTTAAAACCAATTCTGTATGTGGGTCTAAAGCACAAAAGTAGTAAGGAAGGGCTTGGCAAGAGATGAAGTGATTTGCCCAGGGTCACGCAGGAAGGAAGTGTCCCAGGCTGGATTTGAGCCTCCAGTCATTAGGCCTGATTCTCTATCCACTGATCAAATCAGCTTCCCTTACTAGGCTTCTTCCAAAATTAGCAGATCTTTGCAGAACCATGGAGAAGGACAAGAAGAGAGAAGACATGAAAGTCTGCCCTGGTTGGGAACCAAAGGAAGAAAAATGTCTCATGGAAACAATAGCTGGTGAGCTTGAAACTGATTCCTAGAATACTTCCTGAAGGGATTTGTAGTTTTTGTCCCCCCCCCCTTACCTTCCATTTTCCAATCAATTCTGTGTATTGTTTCTCAGGCAGGAGAGAGTGGTCAGGGCTGGGCAATGGGGGTGAAGCGATCTGCCCAGAGTAACATAGCTAGGAAGGGTCTGAAATCAGATTAGAATGTTGGTCTCCATTGAGAAGCACTCATTAGGAAAGAGAAGAGAAGACACTTGGGGTTCCAGCCTTTGCCACCCAAGTTGGGTTTAGGTCCCAGACAGAGCACTAGCCCAGAGGCAGAGTTAGTTGAGAGATGAGTCAGGAAGCAAAGAGCCCCATTCCTCTTCCCCCACTTGCTTTGCAAACCTAATCTGCTCCCTGAGGATCCTTTAACTGGCCAATGGCTTTGGAGCTTGACCTCCACTAGTACTTTCCCTCCCCCCCCCTCGCCGGTCCCCAAATCCCAGAGTTTGGCCATGACACAGGACTCTGATTCATAGGCGGGATTCAAGCTGGGATGGAGGTCTCCTCATGATTTCCCTCCCACTTTCACCAGTGCTCTGGACTTAGCTCTCCCATTGGCTCCCGGAGTCATGTGCAATGAGTCACTTCTGTCCTGGCCTCCATTTTTTCCCTTCTCCTACAAAAGGAAGTGTGTGAATTAGGAGATCTCTTCCAAGCACTTTCCCACTGCCACAGCAGCCAGGCAGACAGGGCTAGGCTTGCGCGCATGCCTGCGCTCTCGAGCCTGCGCGAGTTGGAAGGAAACTCAGCGCGAGGGCCACCAGAGCTGCCACAACGGCTGCCCCCTTTGCCTTCAGGTCACTGGGAGCAACCATTGCTGACGCTTCTTCCACATCGGGCCACCCCTTCCCCTTCTGATGGTCTCTACCAAGGAACCTCAGGAGGAGCAGGATTCCACCGCTGACAGCCTGGAGGACAGCAAGCAGGATCCCCAGTTTCAGCCCGTTGTCTGTCTGCTGAGCAGGGCATGAAGACCCTGCAGGCAGGCAGAGGAAGAAGAGCTCTGGAAGGTGGGAGCCAAGCCGCTCCCCTTTGCCTCTCACAATGACCTTCCCCAATGGAAAGAGCAGGAACGGCTCTTGGGAAGCTGCTGAGACACAAGGACAGAAGGACAATTGTCCTCCTCAGAAGCCAGGACAAGTCTCTGAAGAGCTGTGCCAATCACTCCAGAACCCCACTGCTGGAGCTGAAGCCCAGTGCGGGTAGTGAAGGGGCTTGTGTTGGGAACACACAGCCTCACTCTGCCCATCAAAGTCCAAAGCCAGGGCGGCTGCTGGCCAACAGATGCCTGAGTGCACAAAATGTTCACAGGTTGAAGGCAAAATTCCAGAAATACAAGAAGGAGATGACAAGAAACAAAAGAAAGGAAAGAAGAAGCCCAGGAAGAGAAAGCTTGACTAGTCAAAGAGAGAAATTCTGACCACATGGCGGAGAAGTTCAAGGAAATCTGGGTGAAGGATGGTGGCGCAGAGGCTAAGCAGGAGATCCAAGGGAAGAAGAAGGCTCTTGGTGAGCTTGAAGCTGATTCCTAGAATACTTCCAGAAGGGATTTGTAGCTTTCATTCCCCCCTTTACCTTGCATCTTCCATTCAATGCTGAGTATTGGTTCTCAGGCAGGAGAGTGGTCAGGGCCGGGCAATGGAGGTGAAGTGATTTGCCCACGGTCACCCAGCTAGGAAGGGTCTGAAATCAGATTAGAAAGTGGGACTGGACTGAAAAGCTGTCCTTAGGAAAGATCAGAGGTGAAACTTGGGGTTTCAGTCTTTCCCACCCGAGTTGGGTTCAGGTCCCAGACAGAGCACTAGTCAACAGGCAGAGTTAGTTGAGAGAGAGATCAGGAAGCAAAGAGCCCCAATTCCTCTTCCCCAGGAGCTTTGCAAACCGAATCTCCTCCCTGGGGATCCTTTCCTTGGCCAATGGCTTTGGACCATGACCTCAACCAGTGCTGTCCCTTCCCCCGTCCCCATATCCCAGACTTGAGCCATCCCACACAGGAACTCTGATTCCTAGGCGGGATTCAAGCTGGGATGTCGGCACCCTTATCATTTCCCTCCCAATTTCACCAATGCTCTGGACTTAGCTCTCCCATTGGCTCCCGGAGTCAAGTGCAATGAATCCCTTCTGTCCAGGCCTCCATTTTCCCCCTCTCCTAAAAATGAAACGTTTGGATTAGCGCATCTCTTCCAAGCCCTTTCCAGTCCCCTGGCAGCCGGGTTGGGGGGCCGGAGTGTCTCGCGCATGTGCGAGCAGTAGCGAGACTCAGCCTACTTAAGCACTAGGGCCAACAGAGCGCCACAATGGCTGCACCCTCCGCCTTCGCGTCACTGGGAGCAACCATTGCTGACGCCGCTGTGGCATCACCACCCCCTCCTTTCCCCTTCTGATGGCCTCTACCAAGGAATCTCTGATTGAGCAGGATTCCACCAGCAACAGCCTGGAGGAAGGCAAGCAGGATCCCCAGTTACAGCCCGTGGTCTGTCTGTCTGTCTGAGTAGGACATGAAGACCCTGCAGTCAGGCAGATGAAGAAGAGATCTGGAAGGTGGAACAAGCTGCTCCCCTTTGCCTCTCACAATGACCTTCCCCAGTGGAAAGAGCATGGACGGCTGATGGGAAGCTGCTGAGACACAAGGACACAGGGACAATTGGTCTCCTCGGGAGCTGGGACAAGTCTCTGAAGAGCCAATGACTCAGGAACCCCACTGGTGGAGCTGAAGCCCGGTTAGGGCAGTGATGGGACTTGGTTTGGGACACACAGCCTAACTGCCCATCAAAGTCCAACGCCAGAGCTGTTGGCCAGCTGATTCCGGAGTGCACAACAAGCCCCCAGGTTGAAGGCAAAATTCCAGGAATTCAAAAAGGATGTGAAAAGACACATGAACCCAAGGAAGAGAGAACTTGACTAGTCAAACTGAGAAGTTCTGACCAAATGGCTGAAAAGTTCCAGGGTCTCTTCCTGAAGGATGGTGGCCCAGAGTCGAAGCAAGACATCCACGGCAAGAAACAGGTGATTAAGGCCCAGGAGACCCAAGAGAGCCAGGATGACCAAGAGGAACATCAGCCTGGATCCCTGTATCAACACACCTAAGCCATCTCACCGTGGGCCTCACCTTTTGTCCTAAATGTTCTCTTTTATTTTCTTCATTTCTATTCACTTTCTTACAAAGGACTTCATAGACAGAATTGAATTCCAGCCTCCAGCTTGTTTTCTAAGCTTTTAAACTTTTCAGGATATCTTCTTCAGCAGACCCATTGCCCAGTCCAATGTACTGAGCTCATGCCATTCCTTTCCACAGTGGAAACACATCCAAAAGACTGAAGAGGCATTTCCAAGGGGCACCCAAAAAGAAAAAAAAACAAAGTTCTTTCCCACGATAAGGACCTATGAGTAAATCCTGCTGTCCAGTCTATGTGTGGATAACCCTACCTGCTGCCGAAGTGTTCAATATGTTTATTGCAATAGGAAAATATCAATGGTGATGGGAGCAAGGAGGCAAGACTTGTAATTTTATCCATGGATGTTCCAGTGTGCTAATTCTCTTAATAGGTGTGGATAGGCAACTCTTTTGTAACTTAGAGACTTGGAGAATTCTCTGAGCCACTAGGGACTTATTTGGCACCACTCAGTTAGTAGGTGTCAAAGGCATCATTTGAAACCAGGCCTCCTTCCTGTCTCTGAAGCTACTCATGTCTCCATACTATTATCTAAGGCTATCTATCTCTCAATGGATATTCACTAGCTTCGTCAAGGGAAGGGAGTTCCCTTCTCTTGGTCTTGGTGCTGTATCTGGGATGTATCCTTTCTTGCAATGCAGGTCAAAACCTATCCACATCTTTTTCACACTAAGAATTCTAGGATGAGGGTTTTGGTTCAAGACACCAAAGAACTGGGCCAGGCTTATCTCGTCCCTGATCATCCAACTGGATGGCTTTTTAGACTGCTTCTTGCACTCAAATCATCTCTAGTACAGCTCATCGATACCTACCATGCATCTTTCCAAGATACTTTGGGTCATCTACCATTTGGGTTCTTTGCATTTAAATCTCCCCAGATAAATATTGAGTTAAAAAAGTTCATTATTTTTTGGAAAAAACCTTCCCTTCCATCTCAAAACCAATTCTGTATGTGGGTCTAAAGCACAAAAGTAGTAAGGAAGGGCTTGGCAAGAGATGAAGTGATTTGCCCAGGGTCACGCAGGAAGGAAGTGTCCCAGGCTGGATTTGAGCCTCCAGTCATTAGGCCTGATTCTCTATCCACTGATCAAATCAGCTTCCCTTACTAGGCTTCTTCCAAAATTAGCAGATCTTTGCAGAACCATGGAGAAGGACAAGAAGAGAGAAGACATGAAAGTCTGCCCTGGTTGGGAACCAAAGGAAGAAAAATGTCTCATGGAAACAATAGCTGGTGAGCTTGAAACTGATTCCTAGAATACTTCCTGAAGGGATTTGTAGTTTTTGTCCCCCCCCCCTTACCTTCCATTTTCCAATCAATTCTGTGTATTGTTTCTCAGGCAGGAGAGAGTGGTCAGGGCTGGGCAATGGGGGTGAAGTGATCTGCCCAGAGTAACATAGCTAGGAAGGGTCTGAAATCAGATTAGAATGTTGGTCTCCATTGAGAAGCACTCATTAGGAAAGAGAAGAGAAGACACTTGGGGTTCCAGCCTTTGCCACCCAAGTTGGGTTTAGGTCCCAGACAGAGCACTAGCCCAGAGGCAGAGTTAGTTGAGAGATGAGTCAGGAAGCAAAGAGCCCCATTCCTCTTCCCCCACTTGCTTTGCAAACCTAATCTGCTCCCTGAGGATCCTTTAACTGGCCAATGGCTTTGGAGCTTGACCTCCACTAGTACTTTCCCTCCCCCCCCCTCGCCGGTCCCCAAATCCCAGAGTTTGGCCATGACACAGGACTCTGATTCATAGGCGGGATTCAAGCTGGGATGGAGGTCTCCTCATGATTTCCCTCCCACTTTCACCAGTGCTCTGGACTTAGCTCTCCCATTGGCTCCCGGAGTCACGTGCAATGAGTCACTTCTGTCCTGGCCTCCATTTTTTCCCTTCTCCTACAAAAGGAAGTGTGTGAATTAGGAGATCTCTTCCAAGCACTTTCCCACTGCCACAGCAGCCAGGCAGACAGGGCTAGGCTTGCGCGCATGCCTGCACTCTCGAGCCTGCGCGAGTTGGAAGGAAACTCAGCGCGAGGGCCACCAGAGCTGCCACAACGGCTGCCCCCTTTGCCTTCAGGTCACTGGGAGCAACCATTGCTGACGCTTCTTCCACATCGGGCCACCCCTTCCCCTTCTGATGGTCTCTACCAAGGAACCTCAGGAGGAGCAGGATTCCACAGCCCACAGCCTGGAGGACAGCAAGCAGGATCCCCAGTTTCAGCCCGTTGTCTGTCTGCTGAGCAGGGCATGAAGACCCTGCAGGCAGGCAGAGGAAGAAGAGCTCTGGAAGGTGGGAGCCAAGCCGCTCCCCTTTGCCTCTCACAATGACCTTCCCCAATGGAAAGAGCAGGAACGGCTCTTGGGAAGCTGCTGAGACACAAGGACAGAAGGACAATTGTCCTCCTCAGAAGCCAGGACAAGTCTCTGAAGAGCTGTGCCAATCACTCCAGAACCCCACTGCTGGAGCTGAAGCCCAGTGCGGGTAGTGAAGGGGCTTGTGTTGGGAACACACAGCCTCACTCTGCCCATCAAAGTCCAAAGCCAGGGCGGCTGCTGGCCAACAGATGCCTGAGTGCACAAAATGTTCACAGGTTGAAGGCAAAATTCCAGAAATACAAGAAGGAGATGACAAGAAACAAAAGAAAGGAAAGAAGAAGCCCAGGAAGAGAAAGCTTGACTAAAGAGAGAAATTCTGACCACATGGCGGAGAAGTTCAAGGAAATCTGGGTGAAGGATGGTGGCGCAGAGGCTAAGCAGGAGATCCAAGGGAAGAAGAAGGCTCTTGGTGAGCTTGAAGCTGATTCCTAGAATACTTCCAGAAGGGATTTGTAGCTTTCATTCCCCCCTTTACCTTGCATCTTCCATTCAATGCTGAGTATTGGTTCTCAGGCAGGAGAGTGGTCAGGGCCGGGCAATGGAGGTGAAGTGATTTGCCCACGGTCACCCAGCTAGGAAGGGTCTGAAATCAGATTAGAAAGTGGGACTGGACTGAAAAGCTGTCCTTAGGAAAGATCAGAGGTGAAACTTGGGGTTTCAGTCTTTCCCACCCGAGTTGGGTTCAGGTCCCAGACAGAGCACTAGTCAACAGGCAGAGTTAGTTGAGAGAGAGATCAGGAAGCAAAGAGCCCCAATTCCTCTTCCCCAGGAGCTTTGCAAACCGAATCTCCTCCCTGGGGATCCTTTCCTTGGCCAATGGCTTTGGACCATGACCTCAACCAGTGCTGTCCCTTCCCCCGTCCCCATATCCCAGACTTGAGCCATCCCACACAGGAACTCTGATTCCTAGGCGGGATTCAAGCTGGGATGTCGGCACCCTTATCATTTCCCTCCCAATTTCACCAATGCTCTGGACTTAGCTCTCCCATTGGCTCCCGGAGTCAAGTGCAATGAATCCCTTCTGTCCAGGCCTCCATTTTCCCCCTCTCCTAAAAATGAAACGTTTGGATTAGCGCATCTCTTCCAAGCCCTTTCCAGTCCCCTGGCAGCCGGGTTGGGGGGCCGGAGTGTCTCGCGCATGTGCGAGCAGTAGCGAGACTCAGCCTACTTAAGCACTAGGGCCAACAGAGCGCCACAATGGCTGCACCCTCCGCCTTCGCGTCACTGGGAGCAACCATTGCTGACGCCGCTGTGGCATCACCACCCCCTCCTTTCCCCTTCTGATGGCCTCTACCAAGGAATCTCTGATTGAGCAGGATTCCACCAGCAACAGCCTGGAGGAAGGCAAGCAGGATCCCCAGTTACAGCCCGTGGTCTGTCTGTCTGTCTGAGTAGGACATGAAGACCCTGCAGTCAGGCAGATGAAGAAGAGATCTGGAAGGTGGAACAAGCTGCTCCCCTTTGCCTCTCACAATGACCTTCCCCAGTGGAAAGAGCATGGACGGCTGATGGGAAGCTGCTGAGACACAAGGACACAGGGACAATTGGTCTCCTCGGGAGCTGGGACAAGTCTCTGAAGAGCCAATGACTCAGGAACCCCACTGGTGGAGCTGAAGCCCGGTTAGGGCAGTGATGGGACTTGGTTTGGGACACACAGCCTAACTGCCCATCAAAGTCCAACGCCAGAGCTGTTGGCCAGCTGATTCCGGAGTGCACAACAAGCCCCCAGGTTGAAGGCAAAATTCCAGGAATTCAAAAAGGATGTGAAAAGACACATGAACCCAAGGAAGAGAGAACTTGACTAGTCAAACTGAGAAGTTCTGACCAAATGGCTGAAAAGTTCCAGGGTCTCTTCCTGAAGGATGGTGGCCCAGAGTCGAAGCAAGACATCCACGGCAAGAAACAGGTGATTAAGGCCCAGGAGACCCAAGAGAGCCAGGATGACCAAGAGGAACATCAGCCTGGATCCCTGTATCAACACACCTAAGCCATCTCACCGTGGGCCTCACCTTTTGTCCTAAATGTTCTCTTTTATTTTCTTCATTTCTATTCACTTTCTTACAAAGGACTTCATAGACAGAATTGAATTCCAGCCTCCAGCTTGTTTTCTAAGCTTTTAAACTTTTCAGGATATCTTCTTCAGCAGACCCATTGCCCAGTCCAATGTACTGAGCTCATGCCATTCCTTTCCACAGTGGAAACACATCCAAAAGACTGAAGAGGCATTTCCAAGGGGCACCCAAAAAGAAAAAAAAACAAAGTTCTTTCCCACGATAAGGACCTATGAGTAAATCCTGCTGTCCAGTCTATGTGTGGATAACCCTACCTGCTGCCGAAGTGTTCAATATGTTTATTGCAATAGGAAAATATCAATGGTGATGGGAGCAAGGAGGCAAGACTTGTAATTTTATCCATGGATGTTCCAGTGTGCTAATTCTCTTAATAGGTGTGGATAGGCAACTCTTTTGTAACTTAGAGACTTGGAGAATTCTCTGAGCCACTAGGGACTTATTTGGCACCACTCAGTTAGTAGGTGTCAAAGGCATCATTTGAAACCAGGCCTCCTTCCTGTCTCTGAAGCTACTCATGTCTCCATACTATTATCTAAGGCTATCTATCTCTCAATGGATATTCACTAGCTTCGTCAAGGGAAGGGAGTTCCCTTCTCTTGGTCTTGGTGCTGTATCTGGGATGTATCCTTTCTTGCAATGCAGGTCAAAACCTATCCACATCTTTTTCACACTAAGAATTCTAGGATGAGGGTTTTGGTTCAAGACACCAAAGAACTGGGCCAGGCTTATCTCGTCCCTGATCATCCAACTGGATGGCTTTTTAGACTGCTTCTTGCACTCAAATCATCTCTAGTACAGCTCATCGATACCTACCATGCATCTTTCCAAGATACTTTGGGTCATCTACCATTTGGGTTCTTTGCATTTAAATCTCCCCAGATAAATATTGAGTTAAAAAAGTTCATTATTTTTTGGAAAAAACCTTCCCTTCCATCTCAAAACCAATTCTGTATGTGGGTCTAAAGCACAAAAGTAGTAAGGAAGGGCTTGGCAAGAGATGAAGTGATTTGCCCAGGGTCACGCAGGAAGGAAGTGTCCCAGGCTGGATTTGAGCCTCCAGTCATTAGGCCTGATTCTCTATCCACTGATCAAATCAGCTTCCCTTACTAGGCTTCTTCCAAAATTAGCAGATCTTTGCAGAACCATGGAGAAGGACAAGAAGAGAGAAGACATGAAAGTCTGCCCTGGTTGGGAACCAAAGGAAGAAAAATGTCTCATGGAAACAATAGCTGGGTGAACTTGAAGTTGATTCCTAGAATACTTCCTGAAGGGATTTGTAGTTTTTGTCCCCCCACCCCCTTACCTTCCATTTTCCAATCAATTCTGTGTATTGTTTCTCAGGCAGGAGAGAGTGGTCAGGGCTGGGCAATGGGGGTGAAGTGATCTGCCCAGAGTAACATAGCTAGGAAGGGTCTGAAATCAGATTAGAATGTTGGTCTCCATTGAGAAGCACTCATTAGGAAAGAGAAGAGAAGACACTTGGGGTTCCAGCCTTTGCCACCCAAGTTGGGTTTAGGTCCCAGACAGAGCACTAGCCCAGAGGCAGAGTTAGTTGAGAGATGAGTCAGGAAGCAAAGAGCCCCATTCCTCTTCCCCCACTTGCTTTGCAAACCTAATCTGCTCCCTGAGGATCCTTTAACTGGCCAATGGCTTTGGAGCTTGACCTCCACTAGTACTTTCCCTCCCCCCCCCTCGCCGGTCCCCAAATCCCAGAGTTTGGCCATGACACAGGACTCTGATTCATAGGCGGGATTCAAGCTGGGATGGAGGTCTCCTCATGATTTCCCTCCCACTTTCACCAGTGCTCTGGACTTAGCTCTCCCATTGGCTCCCGGAGTCACGTGCAATGAGTCACTTCTGTCCTGGCCTCCATTTTTTCCCTTCTCCTACAAAAGGAAGTGTGTGAATTAGGAGATCTCTTCCAAGCACTTTCCCACTGCCACAGCAGCCAGGCAGACAGGGCTAGGCTTGCGCGCATGCCTGCGCTCTCGAGCCTGCGCGAGTTGGAAGGAAACTCAGCGCGAGGGCCACCAGAGCTGCCACAACGGCTGCCCCCTTTGCCTTCAGGTCACTGGGAGCAACCATTGCTGACGCTTCTTCCACATCGGGCCACCCCTTCCCCTTCTGATGGTCTCTACCAAGGAACCTCAGGAGGAGCAGGATTCCACCGCTGACAGCCTGGAGGACAGCAAGCAGGATCCCCAGTTTCAGCCCGTTGTCTGTCTGCTGAGCAGGGCATGAAGACCCTGCAGGCAGGCAGAGGAAGAAGAGCTCTGGAAGGTGGGAGCCAAGCCGCTCCCCTTTGCCTCTCACAATGACCTTCCCCAATGGAAAGAGCAGGAACGGCTCTTGGGAAGCTGCTGAGACACAAGGACAGAAGGACAATTGTCCTCCTCAGAAGCCAGGACAAGTCTCTGAAGAGCTGTGCCAATCACTCCAGAACCCCACTGCTGGAGCTGAAGCCCAGTGCGGGTAGTGAAGGGGCTTGTGTTGGGAACACACAGCCTCACTCTGCCCATCAAAGTCCAAAGCCAGGGCGGCTGCTGGCCAACAGATGCCTGAGTGCACAAAATGTTCACAGGTTGAAGGCAAAATTCCAGAAATACAAGAAGGAGATGACAAGAAACAAAAGAAAGGAAAGAAGAAGCCCAGGAAGAGAAAGCTTGACTAGTCAAAGAGAGAAATTCTGACCACATGGCGGAGAAGTTCAAGGAAATCTGGGTGAAGGATGGTGGCGCAGAGGCTAAGCAGGAGATCCAAGGGAAGAAGAAGGCTCTTGGTGAGCTTGAAGCTGATTCCTAGAATACTTCCAGAAGGGATTTGTAGCTTTCATTCCCCCCTTTACCTTGCATCTTCCATTCAATGCTGAGTATTGGTTCTCAGGCAGGAGAGTGGTCAGGGCCGGGCAATGGAGGTGAAGTGATTTGCCCACGGTCACCCAGCTAGGAAGGGTCTGAAATCAGATTAGAAAGTGGGACTGGACTGAAAAGCTGTCCTTAGGAAAGATCAGAGGTGAAACTTGGGGTTTCAGTCTTTCCCACCCGAGTTGGGTTCAGGTCCCAGACAGAGCACTAGTCAACAGGCAGAGTTAGTTGAGAGAGAGATCAGGAAGCAAAGAGCCCCAATTCCTCTTCCCCAGGAGCTTTGCAAACCGAATCTCCTCCCTGGGGATCCTTTCCTTGGCCAATGGCTTTGGACCATGACCTCAACCAGTGCTGTCCCTTCCCCCGTCCCCATATCCCAGACTTGAGCCATCCCACACAGGAACTCTGATTCCTAGGCGGGATTCAAGCTGGGATGTCGGCACCCTTATCATTTCCCTCCCAATTTCACCAATGCTCTGGACTTAGCTCTCCCATTGGCTCCCGGAGTCAAGTGCAATGAATCCCTTCTGTCCAGGCCTCCATTTTCCCCCTCTCCTAAAAATGAAACGTTTGGATTAGCGCATCTCTTCCAAGCCCTTTCCAGTCCCCTGGCAGCCGGGTTGGGGGGCCGGAGTGTCTCGCGCATGTGCGAGCAGTAGCGAGACTCAGCCTACTTAAGCACTAGGGCCAACAGAGCGCCACAATGGCTGCACCCTCCGCCTTCGCGTCACTGGGAGCAACCATTGCTGACGCCGCTGTGGCATCACCACCCCCTCCTTTCCCCTTCTGATGGCCTCTACCAAGGAATCTCTGATTGAGCAGGATTCCACCAGCAACAGCCTGGAGGAAGGCAAGCAGGATCCCCAGTTACAGCCCGTGGTCTGTCTGTCTGTCTGAGTAGGACATGAAGACCCTGCAGTCAGGCAGATGAAGAAGAGATCTGGAAGGTGGAACAAGCTGCTCCCCTTTGCCTCTCACAATGACCTTCCCCAGTGGAAAGAGCATGGACGGCTGATGGGAAGCTGCTGAGACACAAGGACACAGGGACAATTGGTCTCCTCGGGAGCTGGGACAAGTCTCTGAAGAGCCAATGACTCAGGAACCCCACTGGTGGAGCTGAAGCCCGGTTAGGGCAGTGATGGGACTTGGTTTGGGACACACAGCCTAACTGCCCATCAAAGTCCAACGCCAGAGCTGTTGGCCAGCTGATTCCGGAGTGCACAACAAGCCCCCAGGTTGAAGGCAAAATTCCAGGAATTCAAAAAGGATGTGAAAAGACACATGAACCCAAGGAAGAGAGAACTTGACTAGTCAAACTGAGAAGTTCTGACCAAATGGCTGAAAAGTTCCAGGGTCTCTTCCTGAAGGATGGTGGCCCAGAGTCGAAGCAAGACATCCACGGCAAGAAACAGGTGATTAAGGCCCAGGAGACCCAAGAGAGCCAGGATGACCAAGAGGAACATCAGCCTGGATCCCTGTATCAACACACCTAAGCCATCTCACCGTGGGCCTCACCTTTTGTCCTAAATGTTCTCTTTTATTTTCTTCATTTCTATTCACTTTCTTACAAAGGACTTCATAGACAGAATTGAATTCCAGCCTCCAGCTTGTTTTCTAAGCTTTTAAACTTTTCAGGATATCTTCTTCAGCAGACCCATTGCCCAGTCCAATGTACTGAGCTCATGCCATTCCTTTCCACAGTGGAAACACATCCAAAAGACTGAAGAGGCATTTCCAAGGGGCACCCAAAAAGAAAAAAAAACAAAGTTCTTTCCCACGATAAGGACCTATGAGTAAATCCTGCTGTCCAGTCTATGTGTGGATAACCCTACCTGCTGCCGAAGTGTTCAATATGTTTATTGCAATAGGAAAATATCAATGGTGATGGGAGCAAGGAGGCAAGACTTGTAATTTTATCCATGGATGTTCCAGTGTGCTAATTCTCTTAATAGGTGTGGATAGGCAACTCTTTTGTAACTTAGAGACTTGGAGAATTCTCTGAGCCACTAGGGACTTATTTGGCACCACTCAGTTAGTAGGTGTCAAAGGCATCATTTGAAACCAGGCCTCCTTCCTGTCTCTGAAGCTACTCATGTCTCCATACTATTATCTAAGGCTATCTATCTCTCAATGGATATTCACTAGCTTCGTCAAGGGAAGGGAGTTCCCTTCTCTTGGTCTTGGTGCTGTATCTGGGATGTATCCTTTCTTGCAATGCAGGTCAAAACCTATCCACATCTTTTTCACACTAAGAATTCTAGGATGAGGGTTTTGGTTCAAGACACCAAAGAACTGGGCCAGGCTTATCTCGTCCCTGATCATCCAACTGGATGGCTTTTTAGACTGCTTCTTGCACTCAAATCATCTCTAGTACAGCTCATCGATACCTACCATGCATCTTTCCAAGATACTTTGGGTCATCTACCATTTGGGTTCTTTGCATTTAAATCTCCCCAGATAAATATTGAGTTAAAAAAGTTCATTATTTTTTGGAAAAAACCTTCCCTTCCATCTCAAAACCAATTCTGTATGTGGGTCTAAAGCACAAAAGTAGTAAGGAAGGGCTTGGCAAGAGATGAAGTGATTTGCCCAGGGTCACGCAGGAAGGAAGTGTCCCAGGCTGGATTTGAGCCTCCAGTCATTAGGCCTGATTCTCTATCCACTGATCAAATCAGCTTCCCTTACTAGGCTTCTTCCAAAATTAGCAGATCTTTGCAGAACCATGGAGAAGGACAAGAAGAGAGAAGACATGAAAGTCTGCCCTGGTTGGGAACCAAAGGAAGAAAAATGTCTCATGGAAACAATAGCTGGTGAGCTTGAAACTGATTCCTAGAATACTTCCTGAAGGGATTTGTAGTTTTTGTCCCCCCCCCCTTACCTTCCATTTTCCAATCAATTCTGTGTATTGTTTCTCAGGCAGGAGAGAGTGGTCAGGGCTGGGCAATGGGGGTGAAGTGATCTGCCCAGAGTAACATAGCTAGGAAGGGTCTGAAATCAGATTAGAATGTTGGTCTCCATTGAGAAGCACTCATTAGGAAAGAGAAGAGAAGACACTTGGGGTTCCAGCCTTTGCCACCCAAGTTGGGTTTAGGTCCCAGACAGAGCACTAGCCCAGAGGCAGAGTTAGTTGAGAGATGAGTCAGGAAGCAAAGAGCCCCATTCCTCTTCCCCCACTTGCTTTGCAAACCTAATCTGCTCCCTGAGGATCCTTTAACTGGCCAATGGCTTTGGAGCTTGACCTCCACTAGTACTTTCCCTCCCCCCCCCTCGCCGGTCCCCAAATCCCAGAGTTTGGCCATGACACAGGACTCTGATTCATAGGCGGGATTCAAGCTGGGATGGAGGTCTCCTCATGATTTCCCTCCCACTTTCACCAGTGCTCTGGACTTAGCTCTCCCATTGGCTCCCGGAGTCACGTGCAATGAGTCACTTCTGTCCTGGCCTCCATTTTTTCCCTTCTCCTACAAAAGGAAGTGTGTGAATTAGGAGATCTCTTCCAAGCACTTTCCCACTGCCACAGCAGCCAGGCAGACAGGGCTAGGCTTGCGCGCATGCCTGCACTCTCGAGCCTGCGCGAGTTGGAAGGAAACTCAGCGCGAGGGCCACCAGAGCTGCCACAACGGCTGCCCCCTTTGCCTTCAGGTCACTGGGAGCAACCATTGCTGACGCTTCTTCCACATCGGGCCACCCCTTCCCCTTCTGATGGTCTCTACCAAGGAACCTCAGGAGGAGCAGGATTCCACAGCCCACAGCCTGGAGGACAGCAAGCAGGATCCCCAGTTTCAGCCCGTTGTCTGTCTGCTGAGCAGGGCATGAAGACCCTGCAGGCAGGCAGAGGAAGAAGAGCTCTGGAAGGTGGGAGCCAAGCCGCTCCCCTTTGCCTCTCACAATGACCTTCCCCAATGGAAAGAGCAGGAACGGCTCTTGGGAAGCTGCTGAGACACAAGGACAGAAGGACAATTGTCCTCCTCAGAAGCCAGGACAAGTCTCTGAAGAGCTGTGCCAATCACTCCAGAACCCCACTGCTGGAGCTGAAGCCCAGTGCGGGTAGTGAAGGGGCTTGTGTTGGGAACACACAGCCTCACTCTGCCCATCAAAGTCCAAAGCCAGGGCGGCTGCTGGCCAACAGATGCCTGAGTGCACAAAATGTTCACAGGTTGAAGGCAAAATTCCAGAAATACAAGAAGGAGATGACAAGAAACAAAAGAAAGGAAAGAAGAAGCCCAGGAAGAGAAAGCTTGACTAGTCAAAGAGAGAAATTCTGACCACATGGCGGAGAAGTTCAAGGAAATCTGGGTGAAGGATGGTGGCGCAGAGGCTAAGCAGGAGATCCAAGGGAAGAAGAAGGCTCTTGGTGAGCTTGAAGCTGATTCCTAGAATACTTCCAGAAGGGATTTGTAGCTTTCATTCCCCCCTTTACCTTGCATCTTCCATTCAATGCTGAGTATTGGTTCTCAGGCAGGAGAGTGGTCAGGGCCGGGCAATGGAGGTGAAGTGATTTGCCCACGGTCACCCAGCTAGGAAGGGTCTGAAATCAGATTAGAAAGTGGGACTGGACTGAAAAGCTGTCCTTAGGAAAGATCAGAGGTGAAACTTGGGGTTTCAGTCTTTCCCACCCGAGTTGGGTTCAGGTCCCAGACAGAGCACTAGTCAACAGGCAGAGTTAGTTGAGAGAGAGATCAGGAAGCAAAGAGCCCCAATTCCTCTTCCCCAGGAGCTTTGCAAACCGAATCTCCTCCCTGG
This sequence comes from Monodelphis domestica, assembly GCF_027887165.1. Taxonomy (NCBI): domain Eukaryota; kingdom Metazoa; phylum Chordata; class Mammalia; order Didelphimorphia; family Didelphidae; genus Monodelphis; species Monodelphis domestica. The sequence continues at coordinate 38,964,753 of NC_077235.1, read as the reverse complement.
GGATCCTTTCCTTGGCCAATGGCTTTGGACCATGACCTCAACCAGTGCTGTCCCTTCCCCCGTCCCCATATCCCAGACTTGAGCCATCCCACACAGGAACTCTGATTCCTAGGCGGGATTCAAGCTGGGATGTCGGCACCCTTATCATTTCCCTCCCAATTTCACCAATGCTCTGGACTTAGCTCTCCCATTGGCTCCCGGAGTCAAGTGCAATGAATCCCTTCTGTCCAGGCCTCCATTTTCCCCCTCTCCTAAAAATGAAACGTTTGGATTAGCGCATCTCTTCCAAGCCCTTTCCAGTCCCCTGGCAGCCGGGTTGGGGGGCCGGAGTGTCTCGCGCATGTGCGAGCAGTAGCGAGACTCAGCCTACTTAAGCACTAGGGCCAACAGAGCGCCACAATGGCTGCACCCTCCGCCTTCGCGTCACTGGGAGCAACCATTGCTGACGCCGCTGTGGCATCACCACCCCCTCCTTTCCCCTTCTGATGGCCTCTACCAAGGAATCTCTGATTGAGCAGGATTCCACCAGCAACAGCCTGGAGGAAGGCAAGCAGGATCCCCAGTTACAGCCCGTGGTCTGTCTGTCTGTCTGAGTAGGACATGAAGACCCTGCAGTCAGGCAGATGAAGAAGAGATCTGGAAGGTGGAACAAGCTGCTCCCCTTTGCCTCTCACAATGACCTTCCCCAGTGGAAAGAGCATGGACGGCTGATGGGAAGCTGCTGAGACACAAGGACACAGGGACAATTGGTCTCCTCGGGAGCTGGGACAAGTCTCTGAAGAGCCAATGACTCAGGAACCCCACTGGTGGAGCTGAAGCCCGGTTAGGGCAGTGATGGGACTTGGTTTGGGACACACAGCCTAACTGCCCATCAAAGTCCAACGCCAGAGCTGTTGGCCAGCTGATTCCGGAGTGCACAACAAGCCCCCAGGTTGAAGGCAAAATTCCAGGAATTCAAAAAGGATGTGAAAAGACACATGAACCCAAGGAAGAGAGAACTTGACTAGTCAAACTGAGAAGTTCTGACCAAATGGCTGAAAAGTTCCAGGGTCTCTTCCTGAAGGATGGTGGCCCAGAGTCGAAGCAAGACATCCACGGCAAGAAACAGGTGATTAAGGCCCAGGAGACCCAAGAGAGCCAGGATGACCAAGAGGAACATCAGCCTGGATCCCTGTATCAACACACCTAAGCCATCTCACCGTGGGCCTCACCTTTTGTCCTAAATGTTCTCTTTTATTTTCTTCATTTCTATTCACTTTCTTACAAAGGACTTCATAGACAGAATTGAATTCCAGCCTCCAGCTTGTTTTCTAAGCTTTTAAACTTTTCAGGATATCTTCTTCAGCAGACCCATTGCCCAGTCCAATGTACTGAGCTCATGCCATTCCTTTCCACAGTGGAAACACATCCAAAAGACTGAAGAGGCATTTCCAAGGGGCACCCAAAAAGAAAAAAAAACAAAGTTCTTTCCCACGATAAGGACCTATGAGTAAATCCTGCTGTCCAGTCTATGTGTGGATAACCCTACCTGCTGCCGAAGTGTTCAATATGTTTATTGCAATAGGAAAATATCAATGGTGATGGGAGCAAGGAGGCAAGACTTGTAATTTTATCCATGGATGTTCCAGTGTGCTAATTCTCTTAATAGGTGTGGATAGGCAACTCTTTTGTAACTTAGAGACTTGGAGAATTCTCTGAGCCACTAGGGACTTATTTGGCACCACTCAGTTAGTAGGTGTCAAAGGCATCATTTGAAACCAGGCCTCCTTCCTGTCTCTGAAGCTACTCATGTCTCCATACTATTATCTAAGGCTATCTATCTCTCAATGGATATTCACTAGCTTCGTCAAGGGAAGGGAGTTCCCTTCTCTTGGTCTTGGTGCTGTATCTGGGATGTATCCTTTCTTGCAATGCAGGTCAAAACCTATCCACATCTTTTTCACACTAAGAATTCTAGGATGAGGGTTTTGGTTCAAGACACCAAAGAACTGGGCCAGGCTTATCTCGTCCCTGATCATCCAACTGGATGGCTTTTTAGACTGCTTCTTGCACTCAAATCATCTCTAGTACAGCTCATCGATACCTACCATGCATCTTTCCAAGATACTTTGGGTCATCTACCATTTGGGTTCTTTGCATTTAAATCTCCCCAGATAAATATTGAGTTAAAAAAGTTCATTATTTTTTGGAAAAAACCTTCCCTTCCATCTCAAAACCAATTCTGTATGTGGGTCTAAAGCACAAAAGTAGTAAGGAAGGGCTTGGCAAGAGATGAAGTGATTTGCCCAGGGTCACGCAGGAAGGAAGTGTCCCAGGCTGGATTTGAGCCTCCAGTCATTAGGCCTGATTCTCTATCCACTGATCAAATCAGCTTCCCTTACTAGGCTTCTTCCAAAATTAGCAGATCTTTGCAGAACCATGGAGAAGGACAAGAAGAGAGAAGACATGAAAGTCTGCCCTGGTTGGGAACCAAAGGAAGAAAAATGTCTCATGGAAACAATAGCTGGGTGAACTTGAAGTTGATTCCTAGAATACTTCCTGAAGGGATTTGTAGTTTTTGTCCCCCCACCCCCTTACCTTCCATTTTCCAATCAATTCTGTGTATTGTTTCTCAGGCAGGAGAGAGTGGTCAGGGCTGGGCAATGGGGGTGAAGTGATCTGCCCAGAGTAACATAGCTAGGAAGGGTCTGAAATCAGATTAGAATGTTGGTCTCCATTGAGAAGCACTCATTAGGAAAGAGAAGAGAAGACACTTGGGGTTCCAGCCTTTGCCACCCAAGTTGGGTTTAGGTCCCAGACAGAGCACTAGCCCAGAGGCAGAGTTAGTTGAGAGATGAGTCAGGAAGCAAAGAGCCCCATTCCTCTTCCCCCACTTGCTTTGCAAACCTAATCTGCTCCCTGAGGATCCTTTAACTGGCCAATGGCTTTGGAGCTTGACCTCCACTAGTACTTTCCCTCCCCCCCCCTCGCCGGTCCCCAAATCCCAGAGTTTGGCCATGACACAGGACTCTGATTCATAGGCGGGATTCAAGCTGGGATGGAGGTCTCCTCATGATTTCCCTCCCACTTTCACCAGTGCTCTGGACTTAGCTCTCCCATTGGCTCCCGGAGTCACGTGCAATGAGTCACTTCTGTCCTGGCCTCCATTTTTTCCCTTCTCCTACAAAAGGAAGTGTGTGAATTAGGAGATCTCTTCCAAGCACTTTCCCACTGCCACAGCAGCCAGGCAGACAGGGCTAGGCTTGCGCGCATGCCTGCGCTCTCGAGCCTGCGCGAGTTGGAAGGAAACTCAGCGCGAGGGCCACCAGAGCTGCCACAACGGCTGCCCCCTTTGCCTTCAGGTCACTGGGAGCAACCATTGCTGACGCTTCTTCCACATCGGGCCACCCCTTCCCCTTCTGATGGTCTCTACCAAGGAACCTCAGGAGGAGCAGGATTCCACCGCTGACAGCCTGGAGGACAGCAAGCAGGATCCCCAGTTTCAGCCCGTTGTCTGTCTGCTGAGCAGGGCATGAAGACCCTGCAGGCAGGCAGAGGAAGAAGAGCTCTGGAAGGTGGGAGCCAAGCCGCTCCCCTTTGCCTCTCACAATGACCTTCCCCAATGGAAAGAGCAGGAACGGCTCTTGGGAAGCTGCTGAGACACAAGGACAGAAGGACAATTGTCCTCCTCAGAAGCCAGGACAAGTCTCTGAAGAGCTGTGCCAATCACTCCAGAACCCCACTGCTGGAGCTGAAGCCCAGTGCGGGTAGTGAAGGGGCTTGTGTTGGGAACACACAGCCTCACTCTGCCCATCAAAGTCCAAAGCCAGGGCGGCTGCTGGCCAACAGATGCCTGAGTGCACAAAATGTTCACAGGTTGAAGGCAAAATTCCAGAAATACAAGAAGGAGATGACAAGAAACAAAAGAAAGGAAAGAAGAAGCCCAGGAAGAGAAAGCTTGACTAGTCAAAGAGAGAAATTCTGACCACATGGCGGAGAAGTTCAAGGAAATCTGGGTGAAGGATGGTGGCGCAGAGGCTAAGCAGGAGATCCAAGGGAAGAAGAAGGCTCTTGGTGAGCTTGAAGCTGATTCCTAGAATACTTCCAGAAGGGATTTGTAGCTTTCATTCCCCCCTTTACCTTGCATCTTCCATTCAATGCTGAGTATTGGTTCTCAGGCAGGAGAGTGGTCAGGGCCGGGCAATGGAGGTGAAGTGATTTGCCCACGGTCACCCAGCTAGGAAGGGTCTGAAATCAGATTAGAAAGTGGGACTGGACTGAAAAGCTGTCCTTAGGAAAGATCAGAGGTGAAACTTGGGGTTTCAGTCTTTCCCACCCGAGTTGGGTTCAGGTCCCAGACAGAGCACTAGTCAACAGGCAGAGTTAGTTGAGAGAGAGATCAGGAAGCAAAGAGCCCCAATTCCTCTTCCCCAGGAGCTTTGCAAACCGAATCTCCTCCCTGGGGATCCTTTCCTTGGCCAATGGCTTTGGACCATGACCTCAACCAGTGCTGTCCCTTCCCCCGTCCCCATATCCCAGACTTGAGCCATCCCACACAGGAACTCTGATTCCTAGGCGGGATTCAAGCTGGGATGTCGGCACCCTTATCATTTCCCTCCCAATTTCACCAATGCTCTGGACTTAGCTCTCCCATTGGCTCCCGGAGTCAAGTGCAATGAATCCCTTCTGTCCAGGCCTCCATTTTCCCCCTCTCCTAAAAATGAAACGTTTGGATTAGCGCATCTCTTCCAAGCCCTTTCCAGTCCCCTGGCAGCCGGGTTGGGGGGCCGGAGTGTCTCGCGCATGTGCGAGCAGTAGCGAGACTCAGCCTACTTAAGCACTAGGGCCAACAGAGCGCCACAATGGCTGCACCCTCCGCCTTCGCGTCACTGGGAGCAACCATTGCTGACGCCGCTGTGGCATCACCACCCCCTCCTTTCCCCTTCTGATGGCCTCTACCAAGGAATCTCTGATTGAGCAGGATTCCACCAGCAACAGCCTGGAGGAAGGCAAGCAGGATCCCCAGTTACAGCCCGTGGTCTGTCTGTCTGTCTGAGTAGGACATGAAGACCCTGCAGTCAGGCAGATGAAGAAGAGATCTGGAAGGTGGAACAAGCTGCTCCCCTTTGCCTCTCACAATGACCTTCCCCAGTGGAAAGAGCATGGACGGCTGATGGGAAGCTGCTGAGACACAAGGACACAGGGACAATTGGTCTCCTCGGGAGCTGGGACAAGTCTCTGAAGAGCCAATGACTCAGGAACCCCACTGGTGGAGCTGAAGCCCGGTTAGGGCAGTGATGGGACTTGGTTTGGGACACACAGCCTAACTGCCCATCAAAGTCCAACGCCAGAGCTGTTGGCCAGCTGATTCCGGAGTGCACAACAAGCCCCCAGGTTGAAGGCAAAATTCCAGGAATTCAAAAAGGATGTGAAAAGACACATGAACCCAAGGAAGAGAGAACTTGACTAGTCAAACTGAGAAGTTCTGACCAAATGGCTGAAAAGTTCCAGGGTCTCTTCCTGAAGGATGGTGGCCCAGAGTCGAAGCAAGACATCCACGGCAAGAAACAGGTGATTAAGGCCCAGGAGACCCAAGAGAGCCAGGATGACCAAGAGGAACATCAGCCTGGATCCCTGTATCAACACACCTAAGCCATCTCACCGTGGGCCTCACCTTTTGTCCTAAATGTTCTCTTTTATTTTCTTCATTTCTATTCACTTTCTTACAAAGGACTTCATAGACAGAATTGAATTCCAGCCTCCAGCTTGTTTTCTAAGCTTTTAAACTTTTCAGGATATCTTCTTCAGCAGACCCATTGCCCAGTCCAATGTACTGAGCTCATGCCATTCCTTTCCACAGTGGAAACACATCCAAAAGACTGAAGAGGCATTTCCAAGGGGCACCCAAAAAGAAAAAAAAACAAAGTTCTTTCCCACGATAAGGACCTATGAGTAAATCCTGCTGTCCAGTCTATGTGTGGATAACCCTACCTGCTGCCGAAGTGTTCAATATGTTTATTGCAATAGGAAAATATCAATGGTGATGGGAGCAAGGAGGCAAGACTTGTAATTTTATCCATGGATGTTCCAGTGTGCTAATTCTCTTAATAGGTGTGGATAGGCAACTCTTTTGTAACTTAGAGACTTGGAGAATTCTCTGAGCCACTAGGGACTTATTTGGCACCACTCAGTTAGTAGGTGTCAAAGGCATCATTTGAAACCAGGCCTCCTTCCTGTCTCTGAAGCTACTCATGTCTCCATACTATTATCTAAGGCTATCTATCTCTCAATGGATATTCACTAGCTTCGTCAAGGGAAGGGAGTTCCCTTCTCTTGGTCTTGGTGCTGTATCTGGGATGTATCCTTTCTTGCAATGCAGGTCAAAACCTATCCACATCTTTTTCACACTAAGAATTCTAGGATGAGGGTTTTGGTTCAAGACACCAAAGAACTGGGCCAGGCTTATCTCGTCCCTGATCATCCAACTGGATGGCTTTTTAGACTGCTTCTTGCACTCAAATCATCTCTAGTACAGCTCATCGATACCTACCATGCATCTTTCCAAGATACTTTGGGTCATCTACCATTTGGGTTCTTTGCATTTAAATCTCCCCAGATAAATATTGAGTTAAAAAAGTTCATTATTTTTTGGAAAAAACCTTCCCTTCCATCTCAAAACCAATTCTGTATGTGGGTCTAAAGCACAAAAGTAGTAAGGAAGGGCTTGGCAAGAGATGAAGTGATTTGCCCAGGGTCACGCAGGAAGGAAGTGTCCCAGGCTGGATTTGAGCCTCCAGTCATTAGGCCTGATTCTCTATCCACTGATCAAATCAGCTTCCCTTACTAGGCTTCTTCCAAAATTAGCAGATCTTTGCAGAACCATGGAGAAGGACAAGAAGAGAGAAGACATGAAAGTCTGCCCTGGTTGGGAACCAAAGGAAGAAAAATGTCTCATGGAAACAATAGCTGGTGAGCTTGAAACTGATTCCTAGAATACTTCCTGAAGGGATTTGTAGTTTTTGTCCCCCCCCCCTTACCTTCCATTTTCCAATCAATTCTGTGTATTGTTTCTCAGGCAGGAGAGAGTGGTCAGGGCTGGGCAATGGGGGTGAAGTGATCTGCCCAGAGTAACATAGCTAGGAAGGGTCTGAAATCAGATTAGAATGTTGGTCTCCATTGAGAAGCACTCATTAGGAAAGAGAAGAGAAGACACTTGGGGTTCCAGCCTTTGCCACCCAAGTTGGGTTTAGGTCCCAGACAGAGCACTAGCCCAGAGGCAGAGTTAGTTGAGAGATGAGTCAGGAAGCAAAGAGCCCCATTCCTCTTCCCCCACTTGCTTTGCAAACCTAATCTGCTCCCTGAGGATCCTTTAACTGGCCAATGGCTTTGGAGCTTGACCTCCACTAGTACTTTCCCTCCCCCCCCCTCGCCGGTCCCCAAATCCCAGAGTTTGGCCATGACACAGGACTCTGATTCATAGGCGGGATTCAAGCTGGGATGGAGGTCTCCTCATGATTTCCCTCCCACTTTCACCAGTGCTCTGGACTTAGCTCTCCCATTGGCTCCCGGAGTCACGTGCAATGAGTCACTTCTGTCCTGGCCTCCATTTTTTCCCTTCTCCTACAAAAGGAAGTGTGTGAATTAGGAGATCTCTTCCAAGCACTTTCCCACTGCCACAGCAGCCAGGCAGACAGGGCTAGGCTTGCGCGCATGCCTGCACTCTCGAGCCTGCGCGAGTTGGAAGGAAACTCAGCGCGAGGGCCACCAGAGCTGCCACAACGGCTGCCCCCTTTGCCTTCAGGTCACTGGGAGCAACCATTGCTGACGCTTCTTCCACATCGGGCCACCCCTTCCCCTTCTGATGGTCTCTACCAAGGAACCTCAGGAGGAGCAGGATTCCACAGCCCACAGCCTGGAGGACAGCAAGCAGGATCCCCAGTTTCAGCCCGTTGTCTGTCTGCTGAGCAGGGCATGAAGACCCTGCAGGCAGGCAGAGGAAGAAGAGCTCTGGAAGGTGGGAGCCAAGCCGCTCCCCTTTGCCTCTCACAATGACCTTCCCCAATGGAAAGAGCAGGAACGGCTCTTGGGAAGCTGCTGAGACACAAGGACAGAAGGACAATTGTCCTCCTCAGAAGCCAGGACAAGTCTCTGAAGAGCTGTGCCAATCACTCCAGAACCCCACTGCTGGAGCTGAAGCCCAGTGCGGGTAGTGAAGGGGCTTGTGTTGGGAACACACAGCCTCACTCTGCCCATCAAAGTCCAAAGCCAGGGCGGCTGCTGGCCAACAGATGCCTGAGTGCACAAAATGTTCACAGGTTGAAGGCAAAATTCCAGAAATACAAGAAGGAGATGACAAGAAACAAAAGAAAGGAAAGAAGAAGCCCAGGAAGAGAAAGCTTGACTAAAGAGAGAAATTCTGACCACATGGCGGAGAAGTTCAAGGAAATCTGGGTGAAGGATGGTGGCGCAGAGGCTAAGCAGGAGATCCAAGGGAAGAAGAAGGCTCTTGGTGAGCTTGAAGCTGATTCCTAGAATACTTCCAGAAGGGATTTGTAGCTTTCATTCCCCCCTTTACCTTGCATCTTCCATTCAATGCTGAGTATTGGTTCTCAGGCAGGAGAGTGGTCAGGGCCGGGCAATGGAGGTGAAGTGATTTGCCCACGGTCACCCAGCTAGGAAGGGTCTGAAATCAGATTAGAAAGTGGGACTGGACTGAAAAGCTGTCCTTAGGAAAGATCAGAGGTGAAACTTGGGGTTTCAGTCTTTCCCACCCGAGTTGGGTTCAGGTCCCAGACAGAGCACTAGTCAACAGGCAGAGTTAGTTGAGAGAGAGATCAGGAAGCAAAGAGCCCCAATTCCTCTTCCCCAGGAGCTTTGCAAACCGAATCTCCTCCCTGGGGATCCTTTCCTTGGCCAATGGCTTTGGACCATGACCTCAACCAGTGCTGTCCCTTCCCCCGTCCCCATATCCCAGACTTGAGCCATCCCACACAGGAACTCTGATTCCTAGGCGGGATTCAAGCTGGGATGTCGGCACCCTTATCATTTCCCTCCCAATTTCACCAATGCTCTGGACTTAGCTCTCCCATTGGCTCCCGGAGTCAAGTGCAATGAATCCCTTCTGTCCAGGCCTCCATTTTCCCCCTCTCCTAAAAATGAAACGTTTGGATTAGCGCATCTCTTCCAAGCCCTTTCCAGTCCCCTGGCAGCCGGGTTGGGGGGCCGGAGTGTCTCGCGCATGTGCGAGCAGTAGCGAGACTCAGCCTACTTAAGCACTAGGGCCAACAGAGCGCCACAATGGCTGCACCCTCCGCCTTCGCGTCACTGGGAGCAACCATTGCTGACGCCGCTGTGGCATCACCACCCCCTCCTTTCCCCTTCTGATGGCCTCTACCAAGGAATCTCTGATTGAGCAGGATTCCACCAGCAACAGCCTGGAGGAAGGCAAGCAGGATCCCCAGTTACAGCCCGTGGTCTGTCTGTCTGTCTGAGTAGGACATGAAGACCCTGCAGTCAGGCAGATGAAGAAGAGATCTGGAAGGTGGAACAAGCTGCTCCCCTTTGCCTCTCACAATGACCTTCCCCAGTGGAAAGAGCATGGACGGCTGATGGGAAGCTGCTGAGACACAAGGACACAGGGACAATTGGTCTCCTCGGGAGCTGGGACAAGTCTCTGAAGAGCCAATGACTCAGGAACCCCACTGGTGGAGCTGAAGCCCGGTTAGGGCAGTGATGGGACTTGGTTTGGGACACACAGCCTAACTGCCCATCAAAGTCCAACGCCAGAGCTGTTGGCCAGCTGATTCCGGAGTGCACAACAAGCCCCCAGGTTGAAGGCAAAATTCCAGGAATTCAAAAAGGATGTGAAAAGACACATGAACCCAAGGAAGAGAGAACTTGACTAGTCAAACTGAGAAGTTCTGACCAAATGGCTGAAAAGTTCCAGGGTCTCTTCCTGAAGGATGGTGGCCCAGAGTCGAAGCAAGACATCCACGGCAAGAAACAGGTGATTAAGGCCCAGGAGACCCAAGAGAGCCAGGATGACCAAGAGGAACATCAGCCTGGATCCCTGTATCAACACACCTAAGCCATCTCACCGTGGGCCTCACCTTTTGTCCTAAATGTTCTCTTTTATTTTCTTCATTTCTATTCACTTTCTTACAAAGGACTTCATAGACAGAATTGAATTCCAGCCTCCAGCTTGTTTTCTAAGCTTTTAAACTTTTCAGGATATCTTCTTCAGCAGACCCATTGCCCAGTCCAATGTACTGAGCTCATGCCATTCCTTTCCACAGTGGAAACACATCCAAAAGACTGAAGAGGCATTTCCAAGGGGCACCCAAAAAGAAAAAAAAACAAAGTTCTTTCCCACGATAAGGACCTATGAGTAAATCCTGCTGTCCAGTCTATGTGTGGATAACCCTACCTGCTGCCGAAGTGTTCAATATGTTTATTGCAATAGGAAAATATCAATGGTGATGGGAGCAAGGAGGCAAGACTTGTAATTTTATCCATGGATGTTCCAGTGTGCTAATTCTCTTAATAGGTGTGGATAGGCAACTCTTTTGTAACTTAGAGACTTGGAGAATTCTCTGAGCCACTAGGGACTTATTTGGCACCACTCAGTTAGTAGGTGTCAAAGGCATCATTTGAAACCAGGCCTCCTTCCTGTCTCTGAAGCTACTCATGTCTCCATACTATTATCTAAGGCTATCTATCTCTCAATGGATATTCACTAGCTTCGTCAAGGGAAGGGAGTTCCCTTCTCTTGGTCTTGGTGCTGTATCTGGGATGTATCCTTTCTTGCAATGCAGGTCAAAACCTATCCACATCTTTTTCACACTAAGAATTCTAGGATGAGGGTTTTGGTTCAAGACACCAAAGAACTGGGCCAGGCTTATCTCGTCCCTGATCATCCAACTGGATGGCTTTTTAGACTGCTTCTTGCACTCAAATCATCTCTAGTACAGCTCATCGATACCTACCATGCATCTTTCCAAGATACTTTGGGTCATCTACCATTTGGGTTCTTTGCATTTAAATCTCCCCAGATAAATATTGAGTTAAAAAAGTTCATTATTTTTTGGAAAAAACCTTCCCTTCCATCTTAAAACCAATTCTGTATGTGGGTCTAAAGCACAAAAGTAGTAAGGAAGGGCTTGGCAAGAGATGAAGTGATTTGCCCAGGGTCACGCAGGAAGGAAGTGTCCCAGGCTGGATTTGAGCCTCCAGTCATTAGGCCTGATTCTCTATCCACTGATCAAATCAGCTTCCCTTACTAGGCTTCTTCCAAAATTAGCAGATCTTTGCAGAACCATGGAGAAGGACAAGAAGAGAGAAGACATGAAAGTCTGCCCTGGTTGGGAACCAAAGGAAGAAAAATGTCTCATGGAAACAATAGCTGGTGAGCTTGAAACTGATTCCTAGAATACTTCCTGAAGGGATTTGTAGTTTTTGTCCCCCCCCCCTTACCTTCCATTTTCCAATCAATTCTGTGTATTGTTTCTCAGGCAGGAGAGAGTGGTCAGGGCTGGGCAATGGGGGTGAAGCGATCTGCCCAGAGTAACATAGCTAGGAAGGGTCTGAAATCAGATTAGAATGTTGGTCTCCATTGAGAAGCACTCATTAGGAAAGAGAAGAGAAGACACTTGGGGTTCCAGCCTTTGCCACCCAAGTTGGGTTTAGGTCCCAGACAGAGCACTAGCCCAGAGGCAGAGTTAGTTGAGAGATGAGTCAGGAAGCAAAGAGCCCCATTCCTCTTCCCCCACTTGCTTTGCAAACCTAATCTGCTCCCTGAGGATCCTTTAACTGGCCAATGGCTTTGGAGCTTGACCTCCACTAGTACTTTCCCTCCCCCCCCCTCGCCGGTCCCCAAATCCCAGAGTTTGGCCATGACACAGGACTCTGATTCATAGGCGGGATTCAAGCTGGGATGGAGGTCTCCTCATGATTTCCCTCCCACTTTCACCAGTGCTCTGGACTTAGCTCTCCCATTGGCTCCCGGAGTCACGTGCAATGAGTCACTTCTGTCCTGGCCTCCATTTTTTCCCTTCTCCTACAAAAGGAAGTGTGTGAATTAGGAGATCTCTTCCAAGCACTTTCCCACTGCCACAGCAGCCAGGCAGACAGGGCTAGGCTTGCGCGCATGCCTGCGCTCTCGAGCCTGCGCGAGTTGGAAGGAAACTCAGCGCGAGGGCCACCAGAGCTGCCACAACGGCTGCCCCCTTTGCCTTCAGGTCACTGGGAGCAACCATTGCTGACGCTTCTTCCACATCGGGCCACCCCTTCCCCTTCTGATGGTCTCTACCAAGGAACCTCAGGAGGAGCAGGATTCCACCGCTGACAGCCTGGAGGACAGCAAGCAGGATCCCCAGTTTCAGCCCGTTGTCTGTCTGCTGAGCAGGGCATGAAGACCCTGCAGGCAGGCAGAGGAAGAAGAGCTCTGGAAGGTGGGAGCCAAGCCGCTCCCCTTTGCCTCTCACAATGACCTTCCCCAATGGAAAGAGCAGGAACGGCTCTTGGGAAGCTGCTGAGACACAAGGACAGAAGGACAATTGTCCTCCTCAGAAGCCAGGACAAGTCTCTGAAGAGCTGTGCCAATCACTCCAGAACCCCACTGCTGGAGCTGAAGCCCAGTGCGGGTAGTGAAGGGGCTTGTGTTGGGAACACACAGCCTCACTCTGCCCATCAAAGTCCAAAGCCAGGGCGGCTGCTGGCCAACAGATGCCTGAGTGCACAAAATGTTCACAGGTTGAAGGCAAAATTCCAGAAATACAAGAAGGAGATGACAAGAAACAAAAGAAAGGAAAGAAGAAGCCCAGGAAGAGAAAGCTTGACTAGTCAAAGAGAGAAATTCTGACCACATGGCGGAGAAGTTCAAGGAAATCTGGGTGAAGGATGGTGGCGCAGAGGCTAAGCAGGAGATCCAAGGGAAGAAGAAGGCTCTTGGTGAGCTTGAAGCTGATTCCTAGAATACTTCCAGAAGGGATTTGTAGCTTTCATTCCCCCCTTTACCTTGCATCTTCCATTCAATGCTGAGTATTGGTTCTCAGGCAGGAGAGTGGTCAGGGCCGGGCAATGGAGGTGAAGTGATTTGCCCACGGTCACCCAGCTAGGAAGGGTCTGAAATCAGATTAGAAAGTGGGACTGGACTGAAAAGCTGTCCTTAGGAAAGATCAGAGGTGAAACTTGGGGTTTCAGTCTTTCCCACCCGAGTTGGGTTCAGGTCCCAGACAGAGCACTAGTCAACAGGCAGAGTTAGTTGAGAGAGAGATCAGGAAGCAAAGAGCCCCAATTCCTCTTCCCCAGGAGCTTTGCAAACCGAATCTCCTCCCTGGGGATCCTTTCCTTGGCCAATGGCTTTGGACCATGACCTCAACCAGTGCTGTCCCTTCCCCCGTCCCCATATCCCAGACTTGAGCCATCCCACACAGGAACTCTGATTCCTAGGCGGGATTCAAGCTGGGATGTCGGCACCCTTATCATTTCCCTCCCAATTTCACCAATGCTCTGGACTTAGCTCTCCCATTGGCTCCCGGAGTCAAGTGCAATGAATCCCTTCTGTCCAGGCCTCCATTTTCCCCCTCTCCTAAAAATGAAACGTTTGGATTAGCGCATCTCTTCCAAGCCCTTTCCAGTCCCCTGGCAGCCGGGTTGGGGGGCCGGAGTGTCTCGCGCATGTGCGAGCAGTAGCGAGACTCAGCCTACTTAAGCACTAGGGCCAACAGAGCGCCACAATGGCTGCACCCTCCGCCTTCGCGTCACTGGGAGCAACCATTGCTGACGCCGCTGTGGCATCACCACCCCCTCCTTTCCCCTTCTGATGGCCTCTACCAAGGAATCTCTGATTGAGCAGGATTCCACCAGCAACAGCCTGGAGGAAGGCAAGCAGGATCCCCAGTTACAGCCCGTGGTCTGTCTGTCTGTCTGAGTAGGACATGAAGACCCTGCAGTCAGGCAGATGAAGAAGAGATCTGGAAGGTGGAACAAGCTGCTCCCCTTTGCCTCTCACAATGACCTTCCCCAGTGGAAAGAGCATGGACGGCTGATGGGAAGCTGCTGAGACACAAGGACACAGGGACAATTGGTCTCCTCGGGAGCTGGGACAAGTCTCTGAAGAGCCAATGACTCAGGAACCCCACTGGTGGAGCTGAAGCCCGGTTAGGGCAGTGATGGGACTTGGTTTGGGACACACAGCCTAACTGCCCATCAAAGTCCAACGCCAGAGCTGTTGGCCAGCTGATTCCGGAGTGCACAACAAGCCCCCAGGTTGAAGGCAAAATTCCAGGAATTCAAAAAGGATGTGAAAAGACACATGAACCCAAGGAAGAGAGAACTTGACTAGTCAAACTGAGAAGTTCTGACCAAATGGCTGAAAAGTTCCAGGGTCTCTTCCTGAAGGATGGTGGCCCAGAGTCGAAGCAAGACATCCACGGCAAGAAACAGGTGATTAAGGCCCAGGAGACCCAAGAGAGCCAGGATGACCAAGAGGAACATCAGCCTGGATCCCTGTATCAACACACCTAAGCCATCTCACCGTGGGCCTCACCTTTTGTCCTAAATGTTCTCTTTTATTTTCTTCATTTCTATTCACTTTCTTACAAAGGACTTCATAGACAGAATTGAATTCCAGCCTCCAGCTTGTTTTCTAAGCTTTTAAACTTTTCAGGATATCTTCTTCAGCAGACCCATTGCCCAGTCCAATGTACTGAGCTCATGCCATTCCTTTCCACAGTGGAAACACATCCAAAAGACTGAAGAGGCATTTCCAAGGGGCACCCAAAAAGAAAAAAAAACAAAGTTCTTTCCCACGATAAGGACCTATGAGTAAATCCTGCTGTCCAGTCTACGTGTGGATAACCCTACCTGCTGCCGAAGTGTTCAATATGTTTATTGCAATAGGAAAATATCAATGGTGATGGGAGCAAGGAGGCAAGACTTGTAATTTTATCCATGGATGTTCCAGTGTGCTAATTCTCTTAATAGGTGTGGATAGGCAACTCTTTTGTAACTTAGAGACTTGGAGAATTCTCTGAGCCACTAGGGACTTATTTGGCACCACTCAGTTAGTAGGTGTCAAAGGCATCATTTGAAACCAGGCCTCCTTCCTGTCTCTGAAGCTACTCATGTCTCCATACTATTATCTAAGGCTATCTATCTCTCAATGGATATTCACTAGCTTCGTCAAGGGAAGGGAGTTCCCTTCTCTTGGTCTTGGTGCTGTATCTGGGATGTATCCTTTCTTGCAATGCAGGTCAAAACCTATCCACATCTTTTTCACACTAAGAATTCTAGGATGAGGGTTTTGGTTCAAGACACCAAAGAACTGGGCCAGGCTTATCTCGTCCCTGATCATCCAACTGGATGGCTTTTTAGACTGCTTCTTGCACTCAAATCATCTCTAGTACAGCTCATCGATACCTACCATGCATCTTTCCAAGATACTTTGGGTCATCTACCATTTGGGTTCTTTGCATTTAAATCTCCCCAGATAAATATTGAGTTAAAAAAGTTCATTATTTTTTGGAAAAAACCTTCCCTTCCATCTCAAAACCAATTCTGTATGTGGGTCTAAAGCACAAAAGTAGTAAGGAAGGGCTTGGCAAGAGATGAAGTGATTTGCCCAGGGTCACGCAGGAAGGAAGTGTCCCAGGCTGGATTTGAGCCTCCAGTCATTAGGCCTGATTCTCTATCCACTGATCAAATCAGCTTCCCTTACTAGGCTTCTTCCAAAATTAGCAGATCTTTGCAGAACCATGGAGAAGGACAAGAAGAGAGAAGACATGAAAGTCTGCCCTGGTTGGGAACCAAAGGAAGAAAAATGTCTCATGGAAACAATAGCTGGTGAGCTTGAAACTGATTCCTAGAATACTTCCTGAAGGGATTTGTAGTTTTTGTCCCCCCCCCCTTACCTTCCATTTTCCAATCAATTCTGTGTATTGTTTCTCAGGCAGGAGAGAGTGGTCAGGGCTGGGCAATGGGGGTGAAGTGATCTGCCCAGAGTAACATAGCTAGGAAGGGTCTGAAATCAGATTAGAATGTTGGTCTCCATTGAGAAGCACTCATTAGGAAAGAGAAGAGAAGACACTTGGGGTTCCAGCCTTTGCCACCCAAGTTGGGTTTAGGTCCCAGACAGAGCACTAGCCCAGAGGCAGAGTTAGTTGAGAGATGAGTCAGGAAGCAAAGAGCCCCATTCCTCTTCCCCCACTTGCTTTGCAAACCTAATCTGCTCCCTGAGGATCCTTTAACTGGCCAATGGCTTTGGAGCTTGACCTCCACTAGTACTTTCCCTCCCCCCCCCTCGCCGGTCCCCAAATCCCAGAGTTTGGCCATGACACAGGACTCTGATTCATAGGCGGGATTCAAGCTGGGATGGAGGTCTCCTCATGATTTCCCTCCCACTTTCACCAGTGCTCTGGACTTAGCTCTCCCATTGGCTCCCGGAGTCACGTGCAATGAGTCACTTCTGTCCTGGCCTCCATTTTTTCCCTTCTCCTACAAAAGGAAGTGTGTGAATTAGGAGATCTCTTCCAAGCACTTTCCCACTGCCACAGCAGCCAGGCAGACAGGGCTAGGCTTGCGCGCATGCCTGCACTCTCGAGCCTGCGCGAGTTGGAAGGAAACTCAGCGCGAGGGCCACCAGAGCTGCCACAACGGCTGCCCCCTTTGCCTTCAGGTCACTGGGAGCAACCATTGCTGACGCTTCTTCCACATCGGGCCACCCCTTCCCCTTCTGATGGTCTCTACCAAGGAACCTCAGGAGGAGCAGGATTCCACAGCCCACAGCCTGGAGGACAGCAAGCAGGATCCCCAGTTTCAGCCCGTTGTCTGTCTGCTGAGCAGGGCATGAAGACCCTGCAGGCAGGCAGAGGAAGAAGAGCTCTGGAAGGTGGGAGCCAAGCCGCTCCCCTTTGCCTCTCACAATGACCTTCCCCAATGGAAAGAGCAGGAACGGCTCTTGGGAAGCTGCTGAGACACAAGGACAGAAGGACAATTGTCCTCCTCAGAAGCCAGGACAAGTCTCTGAAGAGCTGTGCCAATCACTCCAGAACCCCACTGCTGGAGCTGAAGCCCAGTGCGGGTAGTGAAGGGGCTTGTGTTGGGAACACACAGCCTCACTCTGCCCATCAAAGTCCAAAGCCAGGGCGGCTGCTGGCCAACAGATGCCTGAGTGCACAAAATGTTCACAGGTTGAAGGCAAAATTCCAGAAATACAAGAAGGAGATGACAAGAAACAAAAGAAAGGAAAGAAGAAGCCCAGGAAGAGAAAGCTTGACTAAAGAGAGAAATTCTGACCACATGGCGGAGAAGTTCAAGGAAATCTGGGTGAAGGATGGTGGCGCAGAGGCTAAGCAGGAGATCCAAGGGAAGAAGAAGGCTCTTGGTGAGCTTGAAGCTGATTCCTAGAATACTTCCAGAAGGGATTTGTAGCTTTCATTCCCCCCTTTACCTTGCATCTTCCATTCAATGCTGAGTATTGGTTCTCAGGCAGGAGAGTGGTCAGGGCCGGGCAATGGAGGTGAAGTGATTTGCCCACGGTCACCCAGCTAGGAAGGGTCTGAAATCAGATTAGAAAGTGGGACTGGACTGAAAAGCTGTCCTTAGGAAAGATCAGAGGTGAAACTTGGGGTTTCAGTCTTTCCCACCCGAGTTGGGTTCAGGTCCCAGACAGAGCACTAGTCAACAGGCAGAGTTAGTTGAGAGAGAGATCAGGAAGCAAAGAGCCCCAATTCCTCTTCCCCAGGAGCTTTGCAAACCGAATCTCCTCCCTGGGGATCCTTTCCTTGGCCAATGGCTTTGGACCATGACCTCAACCAGTGCTGTCCCTTCCCCCGTCCCCATATCCCAGACTTGAGCCATCCCACACAGGAACTCTGATTCCTAGGCGGGATTCAAGCTGGGATGTCGGCACCCTTATCATTTCCCTCCCAATTTCACCAATGCTCTGGACTTAGCTCTCCCATTGGCTCCCGGAGTCAAGTGCAATGAATCCCTTCTGTCCAGGCCTCCATTTTCCCCCTCTCCTAAAAATGAAACGTTTGGATTAGCGCATCTCTTCCAAGCCCTTTCCAGTCCCCTGGCAGCCGGGTTGGGGGGCCGGAGTGTCTCGCGCATGTGCGAGCAGTAGCGAGACTCAGCCTACTTAAGCACTAGGGCCAACAGAGCGCCACAATGGCTGCACCCTCCGCCTTCGCGTCACTGGGAGCAACCATTGCTGACGCCGCTGTGGCATCACCACCCCCTCCTTTCCCCTTCTGATGGCCTCTACCAAGGAATCTCTGATTGAGCAGGATTCCACCAGCAACAGCCTGGAGGAAGGCAAGCAGGATCCCCAGTTACAGCCCGTGGTCTGTCTGTCTGTCTGAGTAGGACATGAAGACCCTGCAGTCAGGCAGATGAAGAAGAGATCTGGAAGGTGGAACAAGCTGCTCCCCTTTGCCTCTCACAATGACCTTCCCCAGTGGAAAGAGCATGGACGGCTGATGGGAAGCTGCTGAGACACAAGGACACAGGGACAATTGGTCTCCTCGGGAGCTGGGACAAGTCTCTGAAGAGCCAATGACTCAGGAACCCCACTGGTGGAGCTGAAGCCCGGTTAGGGCAGTGATGGGACTTGGTTTGGGACACACAGCCTAACTGCCCATCAAAGTCCAACGCCAGAGCTGTTGGCCAGCTGATTCCGGAGTGCACAACAAGCCCCCAGGTTGAAGGCAAAATTCCAGGAATTCAAAAAGGATGTGAAAAGACACATGAACCCAAGGAAGAGAGAACTTGACTAGTCAAACTGAGAAGTTCTGACCAAATGGCTGAAAAGTTCCAGGGTCTCTTCCTGAAGGATGGTGGCCCAGAGTCGAAGCAAGACATCCACGGCAAGAAACAGGTGATTAAGGCCCAGGAGACCCAAGAGAGCCAGGATGACCAAGAGGAACATCAGCCTGGATCCCTGTATCAACACACCTAAGCCATCTCACCGTGGGCCTCACCTTTTGTCCTAAATGTTCTCTTTTATTTTCTTCATTTCTATTCACTTTCTTACAAAGGACTTCATAGACAGAATTGAATTCCAGCCTCCAGCTTGTTTTCTAAGCTTTTAAACTTTTCAGGATATCTTCTTCAGCAGACCCATTGCCCAGTCCAATGTACTGAGCTCATGCCATTCCTTTCCACAGTGGAAACACATCCAAAAGACTGAAGAGGCATTTCCAAGGGGCACCCAAAAAGAAAAAAAAACAAAGTTCTTTCCCACGATAAGGACCTATGAGTAAATCCTGCTGTCCAGTCTATGTGTGGATAACCCTACCTGCTGCCGAAGTGTTCAATATGTTTATTGCAATAGGAAAATATCAATGGTGATGGGAGCAAGGAGGCAAGACTTGTAATTTTATCCATGGATGTTCCAGTGTGCTAATTCTCTTAATAGGTGTGGATAGGCAACTCTTTTGTAACTTAGAGACTTGGAGAATTCTCTGAGCCACTAGGGACTTATTTGGCACCACTCAGTTAGTAGGTGTCAAAGGCATCATTTGAAACCAGGCCTCCTTCCTGTCTCTGAAGCTACTCATGTCTCCATACTATTATCTAAGGCTATCTCTCAATGGATATTCACTAGCTTCGTCAAGGGAAGGGAGTTCTCTTCTCTTGGTCTTGGTGCTGTATCTGGGATGTATCCTTTCTTGCAATGCAGGTCAAAACCTATCCACATCTTTTTCACACTAAGAATTCTAGGATGAGGGTTTTGGTTCAAGACACCAAAGAACTGGGCCAGGCTTATCTCGTCCCTGATCATCCAACTGGATGGCTTTTTAGACTGCTTCTTGCACTCAAATCATCTCTAGTACAGCTCATCGATACCTACCATGCATCTTTCCAAGATACTTTGGGTCATCTACCATTTGGGTTCTTTGCATTTAAATCTCCCCAGATAAATATTGAGTTAAAAAAGTTCATTATTTTTTGGAAAAAACCTTCCCTTCCATCTCAAAACCAATTCTGTATGTGGGTCTAAAGCACAAAAGTAGTAAGGAAGGGCTTGGCAAGAGATGAAGTGATTTGCCCAGGGTCACGCAGGAAGGAAGTGTCCCAGGCTGGATTTGAGCCTCCAGTCATTAGGCCTGATTCTCTATCCACTGATCAAATCAGCTTCCCTTACTAGGCTTCTTCCAAAATTAGCAGATCTTTGCAGAACCATGGAGAAGGACAAGAAGAGAGAAGACATGAAAGTCTGCCTTGGTTGGGAACCAAAGGAAGAAAAATGTCTCATGGAAACAATAGCTGGGTGAACTTGAAGTTGATTCCTAGAATACTTCCTGGAGGGATTTGTAGTTTTTGTCCCCCCACCCCCTTACCTTCCATTTTCCAATCAATTCTGTGTATTGTTTCTCAGGCAGGAGAGAGTGGTCAGGGCTGGGCAATGGGGGTGAAGTGATCTGCCCAGAGTAACATAGCTAGGAAGGGTCTGAAATTAGATTAGAATGTTGGTCTCCATTGAGAAGCACTCATTAGGAAAGAGAAGAGAAGACACTTGGGGTTTCAGCCTTTGCCACCCAAGTTGGGTTTAGGTCCCAGACAGAGCACTAGCCCAGAGGCAGAGTTAGTTGAGAGATGAGTCAGGAAGCAAAGAGCCCCATTCCTCTTCCCCCACTTGCTTTGCAAACCTAATCTGCTCCCTGAGGATCCTTTAACTGGCCAATGGCTTTGGAGCTTGACCTCCACTAGTACTTTCCCTCCCCCCCCCCTCGCCGGTCCCCAAATCCCAGAGTTTGGCCATGACACAGGACTCTGATTCATAGGCGGGATTCAAGCTGGGATGGAGGTCTCCTCATGATTTCCCTCCCACTTTCACCAGTGCTCTGGACTTAGATCTCCCATTGGCTCCCGGAGTCACGTGCAATGAGTCACTTCTGTCCTGGCCTCCATTTTTTCCCTTCTCCTACAAAAGGAAGTGTGTGAATTAGGAGATCTCTTCCAAGCACTTTCCCACTGCCACAGCAGCCAGGCAGACAGGGCTAGGCTTGCGCGCATGCCTGCGCTCTCGAGCCTGCGCGAGTTGGAAGGAAACTCAGCGCGAGGGCCTCCAGAGCTGCCACAACGGCTGCCCCCTTTGCCTTCAGGTCACTGGGAGCAACCATTGCTGACGCTTCTTCCACATCGGGCCACCCCTTCCCCTTCTGATGGTCTCTACCAAGGAACCTCAGGAGGAGCAGGATTCCACCGCTGACAGCCTGGAGGACAGCAAGCAGGATCCCCAGTTTCAGCCCGTTGTCTGTCTGCTGAGCAGGGCATGAAGACCCTGCAGGCAGGCAGAGGAAGAAGAGCTCTGGAAGGTGGGAGCCAAGCCGCTCCCCTTTGCCTCTCACAATGACCTTCCCCAATGGAAAGAGCAGGAACGGCTCTTGGGAAGCTGCTGAGACACAAGGACAGAAGGACAATTGTCCTCCTCAGAAGCCAGGACAAGTCTCTGAAGAGCTGTGCCAATCACTCCAGAACCCCACTGCTGGAGCTGAAGCCCAGTGCGGGTAGTGAAGGGGCTTGTGTTGGGAACACACAGCCTCACTCTGCCCATCAAAGTCCAAAGCCAGGGCGGCTGCTGGCCAACAGATGCCTGAGTGCACAAAATGTTCACAGGTTGAAGGCAAAATTCCAGAAATACAAGAAGGAGATGACAAGAAACAAAAGAAAGGAAAGAAGAAGCCCAGGAAGAGAAAGCTTGACTAGTCAAAGAGAGAAATTCTGACCACATGGCGGAGAAGTTCAAGGAAATCTGGGTGAAGGATGGTGGCGCAGAGGCTAAGCAGGAGATCCAAGGGAAGAAGAAGGCTCTTGGTGAGCTTGAAGCTGATTCCTAGAATACTTCCAGAAGGGATTTGTAGCTTTCATTCCCCCCTTTACCTTGCATCTTCCATTCAATGCTGAGTATTGGTTCTCAGGCAGGAGAGTGGTCAGGGCCGGGCAATGGAGGTGAAGTGATTTGCCCACGGTCACCCAGCTAGGAAGGGTCTGAAATCAGATTAGAAAGTGGGACTGGACTGAAAAGCTGTCCTTAGGAAAGATCAGAGGTGAAACTTGGGGTTTCAGTCTTTCCCACCCGAGTTGGGTTCAGGTCCCAGACAGAGCACTAGTCAACAGGCAGAGTTAGTTGAGAGAGAGATCAGGAAGCAAAGAGCCCCAATTCCTCTTCCCCAGGAGCTTTGCAAACCGAATCTCCTCCCTGGGGATCCTTTCCTTGGCCAATGGCTTTGGACCATGACCTCAACCAGTGCTGTCCCTTCCCCCGTCCCCATATCCCAGACTTGAGCCATCCCACACAGGAACTCTGATTCCTAGGCGGGATTCAAGCTGGGATGTCGGCACCCTTATCATTTCCCTCCCAATTTCACCAATGCTCTGGACTTAGCTCTCCCATTGGCTCCCGGAGTCAAGTGCAATGAATCCCTTCTGTCCAGGCCTCCATTTTCCCCCTCTCCTAAAAATGAAACGTTTGGATTAGCGCATCTCTTCCAAGCCCTTTCCAGTCCCCTGGCAGCCGGGTTGGGGGGCCGGAGTGTCTCGCGCATGTGCGAGCAGTAGCGAGACTCAGCCTACTTAAGCACTAGGGCCAACAGAGCGCCACAATGGCTGCACCCTCCGCCTTCGCGTCACTGGGAGCAACCATTGCTGACGCCGCTGTGGCATCACCACCCCCTCCTTTCCCCTTCTGATGGCCTCTACCAAGGAATCTCTGATTGAGCAGGATTCCACCAGCAACAGCCTGGAGGAAGGCAAGCAGGATCCCCAGTTACAGCCCGTGGTCTGTCTGTCTGTCTGAGTAGGACATGAAGACCCTGCAGTCAGGCAGATGAAGAAGAGATCTGGAAGGTGGAACAAGCTGCTCCCCTTTGCCTCTCACAATGACCTTCCCCAGTGGAAAGAGCATGGACGGCTGATGGGAAGCTGCTGAGACACAAGGACACAGGGACAATTGGTCTCCTCGGGAGCTGGGACAAGTCTCTGAAGAGCCAATGACTCAGGAACCCCACTGGTGGAGCTGAAGCCCGGTTAGGGCAGTGATGGGACTTGGTTTGGGACACACAGCCTAACTGCCCATCAAAGTCCAACGCCAGAGCTGTTGGCCAGCTGATTCCGGAGTGCACAACAAGCCCCCAGGTTGAAGGCAAAATTCCAGGAATTCAAAAAGGATGTGAAAAGACACATGAACCCAAGGAAGAGAGAACTTGACTAGTCAAACTGAGAAGTTCTGACCAAATGGCTGAAAAGTTCCAGGGTCTCTTCCTGAAGGATGGTGGCCCAGAGTCGAAGCAAGACATCCACGGCAAGAAACAGGTGATTAAGGCCCAGGAGACCCAAGAGAGCCAGGATGACCAAGAGGAACATCAGCCTGGATCCCTGTATCAACACACCTAAGCCATCTCACCGTGGGCCTCACCTTTTGTCCTAAATGTTCTCTTTTATTTTCTTCATTTCTATTCACTTTCTTACAAAGGACTTCATAGACAGAATTGAATTCCAGCCTCCAGCTTGTTTTCTAAGCTTTTAAACTTTTCAGGATATCTTCTTCAGCAGACCCATTGCCCAGTCCAATGTACTGAGCTCATGCCATTCCTTTCCACAGTGGAAACACATCCAAAAGACTGAAGAGGCATTTCCAAGGGGCACCCAAAAAGAAAAAAAAACAAAGTTCTTTCCCACGATAAGGACCTATGAGTAAATCCTGCTGTCCAGTCTATGTGTGGATAACCCTACCTGCTGCCGAAGTGTTCAATATGTTTATTGCAATAGGAAAATATCAATGGTGATGGGAGCAAGGAGGCAAGACTTGTAATTTTATCCATGGATGTTCCAGTGTGCTAATTCTCTTAATAGGTGTGGATAGGCAACTCTTTTGTAACTTAGAGACTTGGAGAATTCTCTGAGCCACTAGGGACTTATTTGGCACCACTCAGTTAGTAGGTGTCAAAGGCATCATTTGAAACCAGGCCTCCTTCCTGTCTCTGAAGCTACTCATGTCTCCATACTATTATCTAAGGCTATCTATCTCTCAATGGATATTCACTAGCTTCGTCAAGGGAAGGGAGTTCCCTTCTCTTGGTCTTGGTGCTGTATCTGGGATGTATCCTTTCTTGCAATGCAGGTCAAAACCTATCCACATCTTTTTCACACTAAGAATTCTAGGATGAGGGTTTTGGTTCAAGACACCAAAGAACTGGGCCAGGCTTATCTCGTCCCTGATCATCCAACTGGATGGCTTTTTAGACTGCTTCTTGCACTCAAATCATCTCTAGTACAGCTCATCGATACCTACCATGCATCTTTCCAAGATACTTTGGGTCATCTACCATTTGGGTTCTTTGCATTTAAATCTCCCCAGATAAATATTGAGTTAAAAAAGTTCATTATTTTTTGGAAAAAACCTTCCCTTCCATCTTAAAACCAATTCTGTATGTGGGTCTAAAGCACAAAAGTAGTAAGGAAGGGCTTGGCAAGAGATGAAGTGATTTGCCCAGGGTCACGCAGGAAGGAAGTGTCCCAGGCTGGATTTGAGCCTCCAGTCATTAGGCCTGATTCTCTATCCACTGATCAAATCAGCTTCCCTTACTAGGCTTCTTCCAAAATTAGCAGATCTTTGCAGAACCATGGAGAAGGACAAGAAGAGAGAAGACATGAAAGTCTGCCCTGGTTGGGAACCAAAGGAAGAAAAATGTCTCATGGAAACAATAGCTGGTGAGCTTGAAACTGATTCCTAGAATACTTCCTGAAGGGATTTGTAGTTTTTGTCCCCCCCCCCCTTACCTTCCATTTTCCAATCAATTCTGTGTATTGTTTCTCAGGCAGGAGAGAGTGGTCAGGGCTGGGCAATGGGGGTGAAGCGATCTGCCCAGAGTAACATAGCTAGGAAGGGTCTGAAATCAGATTAGAATGTTGGTCTCCATTGAGAAGCACTCATTAGGAAAGAGAAGAGAAGACACTTGGGGTTCCAGCCTTTGCCACCCAAGTTGGGTTTAGGTCCCAGACAGAGCACTAGCCCAGAGGCAGAGTTAGTTGAGAGATGAGTCAGGAAGCAAAGAGCCCCATTCCTCTTCCCCCACTTGCTTTGCAAACCTAATCTGCTCCCTGAGGATCCTTTAACTGGCCAATGGCTTTGGAGCTTGACCTCCACTAGTACTTTCCCTCCCCCCCCCTCGCCGGTCCCCAAATCCCAGAGTTTGGCCATGACACAGGACTCTGATTCATAGGCGGGATTCAAGCTGGGATGGAGGTCTCCTCATGATTTCCCTCCCACTTTCACCAGTGCTCTGGACTTAGCTCTCCCATTGGCTCCCGGAGTCACGTGCAATGAGTCACTTCTGTCCTGGCCTCCATTTTTTCCCTTCTCCTACAAAAGGAAGTGTGTGAATTAGGAGATCTCTTCCAAGCACTTTCCCACTGCCACAGCAGCCAGGCAGACAGGGCTAGGCTTGCGCGCATGCCTGCGCTCTCGAGCCTGCGCGAGTTGGAAGGAAACTCAGCGCGAGGGCCACCAGAGCTGCCACAACGGCTGCCCCCTTTGCCTTCAGGTCACTGGGAGCAACCATTGCTGACGCTTCTTCCACATCGGGCCACCCCTTCCCCTTCTGATGGTCTCTACCAAGGAACCTCAGGAGGAGCAGGATTCCACCGCTGACAGCCTGGAGGACAGCAAGCAGGATCCCCAGTTTCAGCCCGTTGTCTGTCTGCTGAGCAGGGCATGAAGACCCTGCAGGCAGGCAGAGGAAGAAGAGCTCTGGAAGGTGGGAGCCAAGCCGCTCCCCTTTGCCTCTCACAATGACCTTCCCCAATGGAAAGAGCAGGAACGGCTCTTGGGAAGCTGCTGAGACACAAGGACAGAAGGACAATTGTCCTCCTCAGAAGCCAGGACAAGTCTCTGAAGAGCTGTGCCAATCACTCCAGAACCCCACTGCTGGAGCTGAAGCCCAGTGCGGGTAGTGAAGGGGCTTGTGTTGGGAACACACAGCCTCACTCTGCCCATCAAAGTCCAAAGCCAGGGCGGCTGCTGGCCAACAGATGCCTGAGTGCACAAAATGTTCACAGGTTGAAGGCAAAATTCCAGAAATACAAGAAGGAGATGACAAGAAACAAAAGAAAGGAAAGAAGAAGCCCAGGAAGAGAAAGCTTGACTAGTCAAAGAGAGAAATTCTGACCACATGGCGGAGAAGTTCAAGGAAATCTGGGTGAAGGATGGTGGCGCAGAGGCTAAGCAGGAGATCCAAGGGAAGAAGAAGGCTCTTGGTGAGCTTGAAGCTGATTCCTAGAATACTTCCAGAAGGGATTTGTAGCTTTCATTCCCCCCTTTACCTTGCATCTTCCATTCAATGCTGAGTATTGGTTCTCAGGCAGGAGAGTGGTCAGGGCCGGGCAATGGAGGTGAAGTGATTTGCCCACGGTCACCCAGCTAGGAAGGGTCTGAAATCAGATTAGAAAGTGGGACTGGACTGAAAAGCTGTCCTTAGGAAAGATCAGAGGTGAAACTTGGGGTTTCAGTCTTTCCCACCCGAGTTGGGTTCAGGTCCCAGACAGAGCACTAGTCAACAGGCAGAGTTAGTTGAGAGAGAGATCAGGAAGCAAAGAGCCCCAATTCCTCTTCCCCAGGAGCTTTGCAAACCGAATCTCCTCCCTGGGGATCCTTTCCTTGGCCAATGGCTTTGGACCATGACCTCAACCAGTGCTGTCCCTTCCCCCGTCCCCATATCCCAGACTTGAGCCATCCCACACAGGAACTCTGATTCCTAGGCGGGATTCAAGCTGGGATGTCGGCACCCTTATCATTTCCCTCCCAATTTCACCAATGCTCTGGACTTAGCTCTCCCATTGGCTCCCGGAGTCAAGTGCAATGAATCCCTTCTGTCCAGGCCTCCATTTTCCCCCTCTCCTAAAAATGAAACGTTTGGATTAGCGCATCTCTTCCAAGCCCTTTCCAGTCCCCTGGCAGCCGGGTTGGGGGGCCGGAGTGTCTCGCGCATGTGCGAGCAGTAGCGAGACTCAGCCTACTTAAGCACTAGGGCCAACAGAGCGCCACAATGGCTGCACCCTCCGCCTTCGCGTCACTGGGAGCAACCATTGCTGACGCCGCTGTGGCATCACCACCCCCTCCTTTCCCCTTCTGATGGCCTCTACCAAGGAATCTCTGATTGAGCAGGATTCCACCAGCAACAGCCTGGAGGAAGGCAAGCAGGATCCCCAGTTACAGCCCGTGGTCTGTCTGTCTGTCTGAGTAGGACATGAAGACCCTGCAGTCAGGCAGATGAAGAAGAGATCTGGAAGGTGGAACAAGCTGCTCCCCTTTGCCTCTCACAATGACCTTCCCCAGTGGAAAGAGCATGGACGGCTGATGGGAAGCTGCTGAGACACAAGGACACAGGGACAATTGGTCTCCTCGGGAGCTGGGACAAGTCTCTGAAGAGCCAATGACTCAGGAACCCCACTGGTGGAGCTGAAGCCCGGTTAGGGCAGTGATGGGACTTGGTTTGGGACACACAGCCTAACTGCCCATCAAAGTCCAACGCCAGAGCTGTTGGCCAGCTGATTCCGGAGTGCACAACAAGCCCCCAGGTTGAAGGCAAAATTCCAGGAATTCAAAAAGGATGTGAAAAGACACATGAACCCAAGGAAGAGAGAACTTGACTAGTCAAACTGAGAAGTTCTGACCAAATGGCTGAAAAGTTCCAGGGTCTCTTCCTGAAGGATGGTGGCCCAGAGTCGAAGCAAGACATCCACGGCAAGAAACAGGTGATTAAGGCCCAGGAGACCCAAGAGAGCCAGGATGACCAAGAGGAACATCAGCCTGGATCCCTGTATCAACACACCTAAGCCATCTCACCGTGGGCCTCACCTTTTGTCCTAAATGTTCTCTTTTATTTTCTTCATTTCTATTCACTTTCTTACAAAGGACTTCATAGACAGAATTGAATTCCAGCCTCCAGCTTGTTTTCTAAGCTTTTAAACTTTTCAGGATATCTTCTTCAGCAGACCCATTGCCCAGTCCAATGTACTGAGCTCATGCCATTCCTTTCCACAGTGGAAACACATCCAAAAGACTGAAGAGGCATTTCCAAGGGGCACCCAAAAAGAAAAAAAAACAAAGTTCTTTCCCACGATAAGGAACTATGAGTAAATCCTGCTGTCCAGTCTATGTGTGGATAACCCTACCTGCTGCCGAAGTGTTCAATATGTTTATTGCAATAGGAAAATATCAATGGTGATGGGAGCAAGGAGGCAAGACTTGTAATTTTGTCCATGGATGTTCCAGTGTGCTAATTCTCTTAATAGGTGTGGATAGGCAACTCTTTTGTAACTTAGAGACTTGGAGAATTCTCTGAGCCACTAGGGACTTATTTGGCACCACTCAGTTAGTAGGTGTCAAAGGCATCATTTGAAACCAGGCCTCCTTCCTGTCTCTGAAGCTACTCATGTCTCCATACTATTATCTAAGGCTATCTCTCAATGGATATTCACTAGCTTCGTCAAGGGAAGGGAGTTCCCTTCTCTTGGTCTTGGTGCTGTATCTGGGATGTATCCTTTCTTGCAATGCAGGTCAAAACCTATCCACATCTTTTTCACACTAAGAATTCTAGGATGAGGGTTTTGGTTCAAGACACCAAAGAACTGGGCCAGGCTTATCTCGTCCCTGATCATCCAACTGGATGGCTTTTTAGACTGCTTCTTGCACTCAAATCATCTCTAGTACAGCTCATCGATACCTACCATGCATCTTTCCAAGATACTTTGGGTCATCTACCATTTGGGTTCTTTGCATTTAAATCTCCCCAGATAAATATTGAGTTAAAAAAGTTCATTATTTTTTGGAAAAAACCTTCCCTTCCATCTCAAAACCAATTCTGTATGTGGGTCTAAAGCACAAAAGTAGTAAGGAAGGGCTTGGCAAGAGATGAAGTGATTTGCCCAGGGTCACGCAGGAAGGAAGTGTCCCAGGCTGGATTTGAGCCTCCAGTCATTAGGCCTGATTCTCTATCCACTGATCAAATCAGCTTCCCTTACTAGGCTTCTTCCAAAATTAGCAGATCTTTGCAGAACCATGGAGAAGGACAAGAAGAGAGAAGACATGAAAGTCTGCCCTGGTTGGGAACCAAAGGAAGAAAAATGTCTCATGGAAACAATAGCTGGTGAGCTTGAAACTGATTCCTAGAATACTTCCTGAAGGGATTTGTAGTTTTTGTCCCCCCCCCCTTACCTTCCATTTTCCAATCAATTCTGTGTATTGTTTCTCAGGCAGGAGAGAGTGGTCAGGGCTGGGCAATGGGGGTGAAGCGATCTGCCCAGAGTAACATAGCTAGGAAGGGTCTGAAATCAGATTAGAATGTTG
Organism: Monodelphis domestica; assembly: GCF_027887165.1. Lineage (NCBI taxonomy): Eukaryota > Metazoa > Chordata > Mammalia > Didelphimorphia > Didelphidae > Monodelphis > Monodelphis domestica. The sequence continues at coordinate 38,935,421 of NC_077235.1, read as the reverse complement.
GTCTCCATTGAGAAGCACTCATTAGGAAAGAGAAGAGAAGACACTTGGGGTTCCAGCCTTTGCCACCCAAGTTGGGTTTAGGTCCCAGACAGAGCACTAGCCCAGAGGCAGAGTTAGTTGAGAGATGAGTCAGGAAGCAAAGAGCCCCATTCCTCTTCCCCCACTTGCTTTGCAAACCTAATCTGCTCCCTGAGGATCCTTTAACTGGCCAATGGCTTTGGAGCTTGACCTCCACTAGTACTTTCCCTCCCCCCCCCTCGCCGGTCCCCAAATCCCAGAGTTTGGCCATGACACAGGACTCTGATTCATAGGCGGGATTCAAGCTGGGATGGAGGTCTCCTCATGATTTCCCTCCCACTTTCACCAGTGCTCTGGACTTAGCTCTCCCATTGGCTCCCGGAGTCACGTGCAATGAGTCACTTCTGTCCTGGCCTCCATTTTTTCCCTTCTCCTACAAAAGGAAGTGTGTGAATTAGGAGATCTCTTCCAAGCACTTTCCCACTGCCACAGCAGCCAGGCAGACAGGGCTAGGCTTGCGCGCATGCCTGCGCTCTCGAGCCTGCGCGAGTTGGAAGGAAACTCAGCGCGAGGGCCACCAGAGCTGCCACAACGGCTGCCCCCTTTGCCTTCAGGTCACTGGGAGCAACCATTGCTGACGCTTCTTCCACATCGGGCCACCCCTTCCCCTTCTGATGGTCTCTACCAAGGAACCTCAGGAGGAGCAGGATTCCACCGCTGACAGCCTGGAGGACAGCAAGCAGGATCCCCAGTTTCAGCCGGTTGTCTGTCTGCTGAGCAGGGCATGAAGACCCTGCAGGCAGGCAGAGGAAGAAGAGCTCTGGAAGGTGGGAGCCAAGCCGCTCCCCTTTGCCTCTCACAATGACCTTCCCCAATGGAAAGAGCAGGAACGGCTCTTGGGAAGCTGCTGAGACACAAGGACAGAAGGACAATTGTCCTCCTCAGAAGCCAGGACAAGTCTCTGAAGAGCTGTGCCAATCACTCCAGAACCCCACTGCTGGAGCTGAAGCCCAGTGCGGGTAGTGAAGGGGCTTGTGTTGGGAACACACAGCCTCACTCTGCCCATCAAAGTCCAAAGCCAGGGCGGCTGCTGGCCAACAGATGCCTGAGTGCACAAAATGTTCACAGGTTGAAGGCAAAATTCCAGAAATACAAGAAGGAGATGACAAGAAACAAAAGAAAGGAAAGAAGAAGCCCAGGAAGAGAAAGCTTGACTAGTCAAAGAGAGAAATTCTGACCACATGGCGGAGAAGTTCAAGGAAATCTGGGTGAAGGATGGTGGCGCAGAGGCTAAGCAGGAGATCCAAGGGAAGAAGAAGGCTCTTGGTGAGCTTGAAGCTGATTCCTAGAATACTTCCAGAAGGGATTTGTAGCTTTCATTCCCCCCTTTACCTTGCATCTTCCATTCAATGCTGAGTATTGGTTCTCAGGCAGGAGAGTGGTCAGGGCCGGGCAATGGAGGTGAAGTGATTTGCCCACGGTCACCCAGCTAGGAAGGGTCTGAAATCAGATTAGAAAGTGGGACTGGACTGAAAAGCTGTCCTTAGGAAAGATCAGAGGTGAAACTTGGGGTTTCAGTCTTTCCCACCCGAGTTGGGTTCAGGTCCCAGACAGAGCACTAGTCAACAGGCAGAGTTAGTTGAGAGAGAGATCAGGAAGCAAAGAGCCCCAATTCCTCTTCCCCAGGAGCTTTGCAAACCGAATCTCCTCCCTGGGGATCCTTTCCTTGGCCAATGGCTTTGGACCATGACCTCAACCAGTGCTGTCCCTTCCCCCGTCCCCATATCCCAGACTTGAGCCATCCCACACAGGAACTCTGATTCCTAGGCGGGATTCAAGCTGGGATGTCGGCACCCTTATCATTTCCCTCCCAATTTCACCAATGCTCTGGACTTAGCTCTCCCATTGGCTCCCGGAGTCAAGTGCAATGAATCCCTTCTGTCCAGGCCTCCATTTTCCCCCTCTCCTAAAAATGAAACGTTTGGATTAGCGCATCTCTTCCAAGCCCTTTCCAGTCCCCTGGCAGCCGGGTTGGGGGGCCGGAGTGTCTCGCGCATGTGCGAGCAGTAGCGAGACTCAGCCTACTTAAGCACTAGGGCCAACAGAGCGCCACAATGGCTGCACCCTCCGCCTTCGCGTCACTGGGAGCAACCATTGCTGACGCCGCTGTGGCATCACCACCCCCTCCTTTCCCCTTCTGATGGCCTCTACCAAGGAATCTCTGATTGAGCAGGATTCCACCAGCAACAGCCTGGAGGAAGGCAAGCAGGATCCCCAGTTACAGCCCGTGGTCTGTCTGTCTGTCTGAGTAGGACATGAAGACCCTGCAGTCAGGCAGATGAAGAAGAGATCTGGAAGGTGGAACAAGCTGCTCCCCTTTGCCTCTCACAATGACCTTCCCCAGTGGAAAGAGCATGGACGGCTGATGGGAAGCTGCTGAGACACAAGGACACAGGGACAATTGGTCTCCTCGGGAGCTGGGACAAGTCTCTGAAGAGCCAATGACTCAGGAACCCCACTGGTGGAGCTGAAGCCCGGTTAGGGCAGTGATGGGACTTGGTTTGGGACACACAGCCTAACTGCCCATCAAAGTCCAACGCCAGAGCTGTTGGCCAGCTGATTCCGGAGTGCACAACAAGCCCCCAGGTTGAAGGCAAAATTCCAGGAATTCAAAAAGGATGTGAAAAGACACATGAACCCAAGGAAGAGAGAACTTGACTAGTCAAACTGAGAAGTTCTGACCAAATGGCTGAAAAGTTCCAGGGTCTCTTCCTGAAGGATGGTGGCCCAGAGTCGAAGCAAGACATCCACGGCAAGAAACAGGTGATTAAGGCCCAGGAGACCCAAGAGAGCCAGGATGACCAAGAGGAACATCAGCCTGGATCCCTGTATCAACACACCTAAGCCATCTCACCGTGGGCCTCACCTTTTGTCCTAAATGTTCTCTTTTATTTTCTTCATTTCTATTCACTTTCTTACAAAGGACTTCATAGACAGAATTGAATTCCAGCCTCCAGCTTGTTTTCTAAGCTTTTAAACTTTTCAGGATATCTTCTTCAGCAGACCCATTGCCCAGTCCAATGTACTGAGCTCATGCCATTCCTTTCCACAGTGGAAACACATCCAAAAGACTGAAGAGGCATTTCCAAGGGGCACCCAAAAAGAAAAAAAAACAAAGTTCTTTCCCACGATAAGGACCTATGAGTAAATCCTGCTGTCCAGTCTATGTGTGGATAACCCTACCTGCTGCCGAAGTGTTCAATATGTTTATTGCAATAGGAAAATATCAATGGTGATGGGAGCAAGGAGGCAAGACTTGTAATTTTGTCCATGGATGTTCCAGTGTGCTAATTCTCTTAATAGGTGTGGATAGGCAACTCTTTTGTAACTTAGAGACTTGGAGAATTCTCTGAGCCACTAGGGACTTATTTGGCACCACTCAGTTAGTAGGTGTCAAAGGCATCATTTGAAACCAGGCCTCCTTCCTGTCTCTGAAGCTACTCATGTCTCCATACTATTATCTAAGGCTATCTCTCAATGGATATTCACTAGCTTCGTCAAGGGAAGGGAGTTCCCTTCTCTTGGTCTTGGTGCTGTATCTGGGATGTATCCTTTCTTGCAATGCAGGTCAAAACCTATCCACATCTTTTTCACACTAAGAATTCTAGGATGAGGGTTTTGGTTCAAGACACCAAAGAACTGGGCCAGGCTTATCTCGTCCCTGATCATCCAACTGGATGGCTTTTTAGACTGCTTCTTGCACTCAAATCATCTCTAGTACAGCTCATCGATACCTACCATGCATCTTTCCAAGATACTTTGGGTCATCTACCATTTGGGTTCTTTGCATTTAAATCTCCCCAGATAAATATTGAGTTAAAAAAGTTCATTATTTTTTGGAAAAAACCTTCCCTTCCATCTCAAAACCAATTCTGTATGTGGGTCTAAAGCACAAAAGTAGTAAGGAAGGGCTTGGCAAGAGATGAAGTGATTTGCCCAGGGTCACGCAGGAAGGAAGTGTCCCAGGCTGGATTTGAGCCTCCAGTCATTAGGCCTGATTCTCTATCCACTGATCAAATCAGCTTCCCTTACTAGGCTTCTTCCAAAATTAGCAGATCTTTGCAGAACCATGGAGAAGGACAAGAAGAGAGAAGACATGAAAGTCTGCCCTGGTTGGGAACCAAAGGAAGAAAAATGTCTCATGGAAACAATAGCTGATGAGCTTGAAACTGATTCCTAGAATACTTCCTGAAGGGATTTGTAGTTTTTGTCCCCCCCCCCCTTACCTTCCATTTTCCAATCAATTCTGTGTATTGTTTCTCAGGCAGGAGAGAGTGGTCAGGGCTGGGCAATGGGGGTGAAGCGATCTGCCCAGAGTAACATAGCTAGGAAGGGTCTGAAATCAGATTAGAATGTTGGTCTCCATTGAGAAGCACTCATTAGGAAAGAGAAGAGAAGACACTTGGGGTTCCAGCCTTTGCCACCCAAGTTGGGTTTAGGTCCCAGACAGAGCACTAGCCCAGAGGCAGAGTTAGTTGAGAGATGAGTCAGGAAGCAAAGAGCCCCATTCCTCTTCCCCCACTTGCTTTGCAAACCTAATCTGCTCCCTGAGGATCCTTTAACTGGCCAATGGCTTTGGAGCTTGACCTCCACTAGTACTTTCCCTCCCCCCCCCTCGCCGGTCCCCAAATCCCAGAGTTTGGCCATGACACAGGACTCTGATTCATAGGCGGGATTCAAGCTGGGATGGAGGTCTCCTCATGATTTCCCTCCCACTTTCACCAGTGCTCTGGACTTAGCTCTCCCATTGGCTCCCGGAGTCACGTGCAATGAGTCACTTCTGTCCTGGCCTCCATTTTTTCCCTTCTCCTACAAAAGGAAGTGTGTGAATTAGGAGATCTCTTCCAAGCACTTTCCCACTGCCACAGCAGCCAGGCAGACAGGGCTAGGCTTGCGCGCATGCCTGCGCTCTCGAGCCTGCGCGAGTTGGAAGGAAACTCAGCGCGAGGGCCACCAGAGCTGCCACAACGGCTGCCCCCTTTGCCTTCAGGTCACTGGGAGCAACCATTGCTGACGCTTCTTCCACATCGGGCCACCCCTTCCCCTTCTGATGGTCTCTACCAAGGAACCTCAGGAGGAGCAGGATTCCACAGCCCACAGCCTGGAGGACAGCAAGCAGGATCCCCAGTTTCAGCCGGTTGTCTGTCTGCTGAGCAGGGCATGAAGACCCTGCAGGCAGGCAGAGGAAGAAGAGCTCTGGAAGGTGGGAGCCAAGCCGCTCCCCTTTGCCTCTCACAATGACCTTCCCCAATGGAAAGAGCAGGAACGGCTCTTGGGAAGCTGCTGAGACACAAGGACAGAAGGACAATTGTCCTCCTCAGAAGCCAGGACAAGTCTCTGAAGAGCTGTGCCAATCACTCCAGAACCCCACTGCTGGAGCTGAAGCCCAGTGCGGGTAGTGAAGGGGCTTGTGTTGGGAACACACAGCCTCACTCTGCCCATCAAAGTCCAAAGCCAGGGCGGCTGCTGGCCAACAGATGCCTGAGTGCACAAAATGTTCACAGGTTGAAGGCAAAATTCCAGAAATACAAGAAGGAGATGACAAGAAACAAAAGAAAGGAAAGAAGAAGCCCAGGAAGAGAAAGCTTGACTAGTCAAAGAGAGAAATTCTGACCACATGGCGGAGAAGTTCAAGGAAATCTGGGTGAAGGATGGTGGCGCAGAGGCTAAGCAGGAGATCCAAGGGAAGAAGAAGGCTCTTGGTGAGCTTGAAGCTGATTCCTAGAATACTTCCAGAAGGGATTTGTAGCTTTCATTCCCCCCTTTACCTTGCATCTTCCATTCAATGCTGAGTATTGGTTCTCAGGCAGGAGAGTGGTCAGGGCCGGGCAATGGAGGTGAAGTGATTTGCCCACGGTCACCCAGCTAGGAAGGGTCTGAAATCAGATTAGAAAGTGGGACTGGACTGAAAAGCTGTCCTTAGGAAAGATCAGAGGTGAAACTTGGGGTTTCAGTCTTTCCCACCCGAGTTGGGTTCAGGTCCCAGACAGAGCACTAGTCAACAGGCAGAGTTAGTTGAGAGAGAGATCAGGAAGCAAAGAGCCCCAATTCCTCTTCCCCAGGAGCTTTGCAAACCGAATCTCCTCCCTGGGGATCCTTTCCTTGGCCAATGGCTTTGGACCATGACCTCAACCAGTGCTGTCCCTTCCCCCGTCCCCATATCCCAGACTTGAGCCATCCCACACAGGAACTCTGATTCCTAGGCGGGATTCAAGCTGGGATGTCGGCACCCTTATCATTTCCCTCCCAATTTCACCAATGCTCTGGACTTAGCTCTCCCATTGGCTCCCGGAGTCAAGTGCAATGAATCCCTTCTGTCCAGGCCTCCATTTTCCCCCTCTCCTAAAAATGAAACGTTTGGATTAGCGCATCTCTTCCAAGCCCTTTCCAGTCCCCTGGCAGCCGGGTTGGGGGGCCGGAGTGTCTCGCGCATGTGCGAGCAGTAGCGAGACTCAGCCTACTTAAGCACTAGGGCCAACAGAGCGCCACAATGGCTGCACCCTCCGCCTTCGCGTCACTGGGAGCAACCATTGCTGACGCCGCTGTGGCATCACCACCCCCTCCTTTCCCCTTCTGATGGCCTCTACCAAGGAATCTCTGATTGAGCAGGATTCCACCAGCAACAGCCTGGAGGAAGGCAAGCAGGATCCCCAGTTACAGCCCGTGGTCTGTCTGTCTGTCTGAGTAGGACATGAAGACCCTGCAGTCAGGCAGATGAAGAAGAGATCTGGAAGGTGGAACAAGCTGCTCCCCTTTGCCTCTCACAATGACCTTCCCCAGTGGAAAGAGCATGGACGGCTGATGGGAAGCTGCTGAGACACAAGGACACAGGGACAATTGGTCTCCTCGGGAGCTGGGACAAGTCTCTGAAGAGCCAATGACTCAGGAACCCCACTGGTGGAGCTGAAGCCCGGTTAGGGCAGTGATGGGACTTGGTTTGGGACACACAGCCTAACTGCCCATCAAAGTCCAACGCCAGAGCTGTTGGCCAGCTGATTCCGGAGTGCACAACAAGCCCCCAGGTTGAAGGCAAAATTCCAGGAATTCAAAAAGGATGTGAAAAGACACATGAACCCAAGGAAGAGAGAACTTGACTAGTCAAACTGAGAAGTTCTGACCAAATGGCTGAAAAGTTCCAGGGTCTCTTCCTGAAGGATGGTGGCCCAGAGTCGAAGCAAGACATCCACGGCAAGAAACAGGTGATTAAGGCCCAGGAGACCCAAGAGAGCCAGGATGACCAAGAGGAACATCAGCCTGGATCCCTGTATCAACACACCTAAGCCATCTCACCGTGGGCCTCACCTTTTGTCCTAAATGTTCTCTTTTATTTTCTTCATTTCTATTCACTTTCTTACAAAGGACTTCATAGACAGAATTGAATTCCAGCCTCCAGCTTGTTTTCTAAGCTTTTAAACTTTTCAGGATATCTTCTTCAGCAGACCCATTGCCCAGTCCAATGTACTGAGCTCATGCCATTCCTTTCCACAGTGGAAACACATCCAAAAGACTGAAGAGGCATTTCCAAGGGGCACCCAAAAAGAAAAAAAAAAACAAAGTTCTTTCCCACGATAAGGACCTATGAGTAAATCCTGCTGTCCAGTCTATGTGTGGATAACCCTACCTGCTGCCGAAGTGTTCAATATGTTTATTGCAATAGGAAAATATCAATGGTGATGGGAGCAAGGAGGCAAGACTTGTAATTTTATCCATGGATGTTCCAGTGTGCTAATTCTCTTAATAGGTGTGGATAGGCAACTCTTTTGTAACTTAGAGACTTGGAGAATTCTCTGAGCCACTAGGGACTTATTTGGCACCACTCAGTTAGTAGGTGTCAAAGGCATCATTTGAAACCAGGCCTCCTTCCTGTCTCTGAAGCTACTCATGTCTCCATACTATTATCTAAGGCTATCTATCTCTCAATGGATATTCACTAGCTTCGTCAAGGGAAGGGAGTTCCCTTCTCTTGGTCTTGGTGCTGTATCTGGGATGTATCCTTTCTTGCAATGCAGGTCAAAACCTATCCACATCTTTTTCACACTAAGAATTCTAGGATGAGGGTTTTGGTTCAAGACACCAAAGAACTGGGCCAGGCTTATCTCGTCCCTGATCATCCAACTGGATGGCTTTTTAGACTGCTTCTTGCACTCAAATCATCTCTAGTACAGCTCATCGATACCTACCATGCATCTTTCCAAGATACTTTGGGTCATCTACCATTTGGGTTCTTTGCATTTAAATCTCCCCAGATAAATATTGAGTTAAAAAAGTTCATTATTTTTTGGAAAAAACCTTCCCTTCCATCTCAAAACCAATTCTGTATGTGGGTCTAAAGCACAAAAGTAGTAAGGAAGGGCTTGGCAAGAGATGAAGTGATTTGCCCAGGGTCACGCAGGAAGGAAGTGTCCCAGGCTGGATTTGAGCCTCCAGTCATTAGGCCTGATTCTCTATCCACTGATCAAATCAGCTTCCCTTACTAGGCTTCTTCCAAAATTAGCAGATCTTTGCAGAACCATGGAGAAGGACAAGAAGAGAGAAGACATGAAAGTCTGCCCTGGTTGGGAACCAAAGGAAGAAAAATGTCTCATGGAAACAATAGCTGGTGAGCTTGAAACTGATTCCTAGAATACTTCCTGAAGGGATTTGTAGTTTTTGTCCCCCCCCCCCTTACCTTCCATTTTCCAATCAATTCTGTGTATTGTTTCTCAGGCAGGAGAGAGTGGTCAGGGCTGGGCAATGGGGGTGAAGCGATCTGCCCAGAGTAACATAGCTAGGAAGGGTCTGAAATCAGATTAGAATGTTGGTCTCCATTGAGAAGCACTCATTAGGAAAGAGAAGAGAAGACACTTGGGGTTCCAGCCTTTGCCACCCAAGTTGGGTTTAGGTCCCAGACAGAGCACTAGCCCAGAGGCAGAGTTAGTTGAGAGATGAGTCAGGAAGCAAAGAGCCCCATTCCTCTTCCCCCACTTGCTTTGCAAACCTAATCTGCTCCCTGAGGATCCTTTAACTGGCCAATGGCTTTGGAGCTTGACCTCCACTAGTACTTTCCCTCCCCCCCCCTCGCCGGTCCCCAAATCCCAGAGTTTGGCCATGACACAGGACTCTGATTCATAGGCGGGATTCAAGCTGGGATGGAGGTCTCCTCATGATTTCCCTCCCACTTTCACCAGTGCTCTGGACTTAGCTCTCCCATTGGCTCCCGGAGTCACGTGCAATGAGTCACTTCTGTCCTGGCCTCCATTTTTTCCCTTCTCCTACAAAAGGAAGTGTGTGAATTAGGAGATCTCTTCCAAGCACTTTCCCACTCCCACAGCAGCCAGGCAGACAGGGCTAGGCTTGCGCGCATGCCTGCACTCTCGAGCCTGCGCGAGTTGGAAGGAAACTCAGCGCGAGGGCCACCAGAGCTGCCACAACGGCTGCCCCCTTTGCCTTCAGGTCACTGGGAGCAACCATTGCTGACGCTTCTTCCACATCGGGCCACCCCTTCCCCTTCTGATGGTCTCTACCAAGGAACCTCAGGAGGAGCAGGATTCCACAGCCCACAGCCTGGAGGACAGCAAGCAGGATCCCCAGTTTCAGCCCGTTGTCTGTCTGCTGAGCAGGGCATGAAGACCCTGCAGGCAGGCAGAGGAAGAAGAGCTCTGGAAGGTGGGAGCCAAGCCGCTCCCCTTTGCCTCTCACAATGACCTTCCCCAATGGAAAGAGCAGGAACGGCTCTTGGGAAGCTGCTGAGACACAAGGACAGAAGGACAATTGTCCTCCTCAGAAGCCAGGACAAGTCTCTGAAGAGCTGTGCCAATCACTCCAGAACCCCACTGCTGGAGCTGAAGCCCAGTGCGGGTAGTGAAGGGGCTTGTGTTGGGAACACACAGCCTCACTCTGCCCATCAAAGTCCAAAGCCAGGGCGGCTGCTGGCCAACAGATGCCTGAGTGCACAAAATGTTCACAGGTTGAAGGCAAAATTCCAGAAATACAAGAAGGAGATGACAAGAAACAAAAGAAAGGAAAGAAGAAGCCCAGGAAGAGAAAGCTTGACTAGTCAAAGAGAGAAATTCTGACCACATGGCGGAGAAGTTCAAGGAAATCTGGGTGAAGGATGGTGGCGCAGAGGCTAAGCAGGAGATCCAAGGGAAGAAGAAGGCTCTTGGTGAGCTTGAAGCTGATTCCTAGAATACTTCCAGAAGGGATTTGTAGCTTTCATTCCCCCCTTTACCTTGCATCTTCCATTCAATGCTGAGTATTGGTTCTCAGGCAGGAGAGTGGTCAGGGCCGGGCAATGGAGGTGAAGTGATTTGCCCACGGTCACCCAGCTAGGAAGGGTCTGAAATCAGATTAGAAAGTGGGACTGGACTGAAAAGCTGTCCTTAGGAAAGATCAGAGGTGAAACTTGGGGTTTCAGTCTTTCCCACCCGAGTTGGGTTCAGGTCCCAGACAGAGCACTAGTCAACAGGCAGAGTTAGTTGAGAGAGAGATCAGGAAGCAAAGAGCCCCAATTCCTCTTCCCCAGGAGCTTTGCAAACCGAATCTCCTCCCTGGGGATCCTTTCCTTGGCCAATGGCTTTGGACCATGACCTCAACCAGTGCTGTCCCTTCCCCCGTCCCCATATCCCAGACTTGAGCCATCCCACACAGGAACTCTGATTCCTAGGCGGGATTCAAGCTGGGATGTCGGCACCCTTATCATTTCCCTCCCAATTTCACCAATGCTCTGGACTTAGCTCTCCCATTGGCTCCCGGAGTCAAGTGCAATGAATCCCTTCTGTCCAGGCCTCCATTTTCCCCCTCTCCTAAAAATGAAACGTTTGGATTAGCGCATCTCTTCCAAGCCCTTTCCAGTCCCCTGGCAGCCGGGTTGGGGGGCCGGAGTGTCTCGCGCATGTGCGAGCAGTAGCGAGACTCAGCCTACTTAAGCACTAGGGCCAACAGAGCGCCACAATGGCTGCACCCTCCGCCTTCGCGTCACTGGGAGCAACCATTGCTGACGCCGCTGTGGCATCACCACCCCCTCCTTTCCCCTTCTGATGGCCTCTACCAAGGAATCTCTGATTGAGCAGGATTCCACCAGCAACAGCCTGGAGGAAGGCAAGCAGGATCCCCAGTTACAGCCCGTGGTCTGTCTGTCTGTCTGAGTAGGACATGAAGACCCTGCAGTCAGGCAGATGAAGAAGAGATCTGGAAGGTGGAACAAGCTGCTCCCCTTTGCCTCTCACAATGACCTTCCCCAGTGGAAAGAGCATGGACGGCTGATGGGAAGCTGCTGAGACACAAGGACACAGGGACAATTGGTCTCCTCGGGAGCTGGGACAAGTCTCTGAAGAGCCAATGACTCAGGAACCCCACTGGTGGAGCTGAAGCCCGGTTAGGGCAGTGATGGGACTTGGTTTGGGACACACAGCCTAACTGCCCATCAAAGTCCAACGCCAGAGCTGTTGGCCAGCTGATTCCGGAGTGCACAACAAGCCCCCAGGTTGAAGGCAAAATTCCAGGAATTCAAAAAGGATGTGAAAAGACACATGAACCCAAGGAAGAGAGAACTTGACTAGTCAAACTGAGAAGTTCTGACCAAATGGCTGAAAAGTTCCAGGGTCTCTTCCTGAAGGATGGTGGCCCAGAGTCGAAGCAAGACATCCACGGCAAGAAACAGGTGATTAAGGCCCAGGAGACCCAAGAGAGCCAGGATGACCAAGAGGAACATCAGCCTGGATCCCTGTATCAACACACCTAAGCCATCTCACCGTGGGCCTCACCTTTTGTCCTAAATGTTCTCTTTTATTTTCTTCATTTCTATTCACTTTCTTACAAAGGACTTCATAGACAGAATTGAATTCCAGCCTCCAGCTTGTTTTCTAAGCTTTTAAACTTTTCAGGATATCTTCTTCAGCAGACCCATTGCCCAGTCCAATGTACTGAGCTCATGCCATTCCTTTCCACAGTGGAAACACATCCAAAAGACTGAAGAGGCATTTCCAAGGGGCACCCAAAAAGAAAAAAAAACAAAGTTCTTTCCCACGATAAGGACCTATGAGTAAATCCTGCTGTCCAGTCTATGTGTGGATAACCCTACCTGCTGCCGAAGTGTTCAATATGTTTATTGCAATAGGAAAATATCAATGGTGATGGGAGCAAGGAGGCAAGACTTGTAATTTTATCCATGGATGTTCCAGTGTGCTAATTCTCTTAATAGGTGTGGATAGGCAACTCTTTTGTAACTTAGAGACTTGGAGAATTCTCTGAGCCACTAGGGACTTATTTGGCACCACTCAGTTAGTAGGTGTCAAAGGCATCATTTGAAACCAGGCCTCCTTCCTGTCTCTGAAGCTACTCATGTCTCCATACTATTATCTAAGGCTATCTCTCAATGGATATTCACTAGCTTCGTCAAGGGAAGGGAGTTCTCTTCTCTTGGTCTTGGTGCTGTATCTGGGATGTATCCTTTCTTGCAATGCAGGTCAAAACCTATCCACATCTTTTTCACACTAAGAATTCTAGGATGAGGGTTTTGGTTCAAGACACCAAAGAACTGGGCCAGGCTTATCTCGTCCCTGATCATCCAACTGGATGGCTTTTTAGACTGCTTCTTGCACTCAAATCATCTCTAGTACAGCTCATCGATACCCACCATGCATCTTTCCAAGATACTTTGGGTCATCTACCATTTGGGTTCTTTGCATTTAAATCTCCCCAGATAAATATTGAGTTAAAAAAGTTCATTATTTTTTGGAAAAAACCTTCCCTTCCATCTCAAAACCAATTCTGTATGTGGGTCTAAAGCACAAAAGTAGTAAGGAAGGGCTTGGCAAGAGATGAAGTGATTTGCCCAGGGTCACGCAGGAAGGAAGTGTCCCAGGCTGGATTTGAGCCTCCAGTCATTAGGCCTGATTCTCTATCCACTGATCAAATCAGCTTCCCTTACTAGGCTTCTTCCAAAATTAGCAGATCTTTGCAGAACCATGGAGAAGGACAAGAAGAGAGAAGACATGAAAGTCTGCCCTGGTTGGGAACCAAAGGAAGAAAAATGTCTCATGGAAACAATAGCTGGTGAGCTTGAAACTGATTCCTAGAATACTTCCTGAAGGGATTTGTAGTTTTTGTCCCCCCACCCCCTTACCTTCCATTTTCCAATCAATTCTGTGTATTGTTTCTCAGGCAGGAGAGAGTGGTCAGGGCTGGGCAATGGGGGTGAAGCGATCTGCCCAGAGTAACATAGCTAGGAAGGGTCTGAAATCAGATTAGAATGTTGGTCTCCATTGAGAAGCACTCATTAGGAAAGAGAAGAGAAGACACTTGGGGTTCCAGCCTTTGCCACCCAAGTTGGGTTTAGGTCCCAGACAGAGCACTAGCCCAGAGGCAGAGTTAGTTGAGAGATGAGTCAGGAAGCAAAGAGCCCCATTCCTCTTCCCCCACTTGCTTTGCAAACCTAATCTGCTCCCTGAGGATCCTTTAACTGGCCAATGGCTTTGGAGCTTGACCTCCACTAGTACTTTCCCTCCCCCCCCCTCGCCGGTCCCCAAATCCCAGAGTTTGGCCATGACACAGGACTCTGATTCATAGGCGGGATTCAAGCTGGGATGGAGGTCTCCTCATGATTTCCCTCCCACTTTCACCAGTGCTCTGGACTTAGCTCTCCCATTGGCTCCCGGAGTCACGTGCAATGAGTCACTTCTGTCCTGGCCTCCATTTTTTCCCTTCTCCTACAAAAGGAAGTGTGTGAATTAGGAGATCTCTTCCAAGCACTTTCCCACTGCCACAGCAGCCAGGCAGACAGGGCTAGGCTTGCGCGCATGCCTGCGCTCTCGAGCCTGCGCGAGTTGGAAGGAAACTCAGCGCGAGGGCCACCAGAGCTGCCACAACGGCTGCCCCCTTTGCCTTCAGGTCACTGGGAGCAACCATTGCTGACGCTTCTTCCACATCGGGCCACCCCTTCCCCTTCTGATGGTCTCTACCAAGGAACCTCAGGAGGAGCAGGATTCCACCGCTGACAGCCTGGAGGACAGCAAGCAGGATCCCCAGTTTCAGCCCGTTGTCTGTCTGCTGAGCAGGGCATGAAGACCCTGCAGGCAGGCAGAGGAAGAAGAGCTCTGGAAGGTGGGAGCCAAGCCGCTCCCCTTTGCCTCTCACAATGACCTTCCCCAATGGAAAGAGCAGGAACGGCTCTTGGGAAGCTGCTGAGACACAAGGACAGAAGGACAATTGTCCTCCTCAGAAGCCAGGACAAGTCTCTGAAGAGCTGTGCCAATCACTCCAGAACCCCACTGCTGGAGCTGAAGCCCAGTGCGGGTAGTGAAGGGGCTTGTGTTGGGAACACACAGCCTCACTCTGCCCATCAAAGTCCAAAGCCAGGGCGGCTGCTGGCCAACAGATGCCTGAGTGCACAAAATGTTCACAGGTTGAAGGCAAAATTCCAGAAATACAAGAAGGAGATGACAAGAAACAAAAGAAAGGAAAGAAGAAGCCCAGGAAGAGAAAGCTTGACTAGTCAAAGAGAGAAATTCTGACCACATGGCGGAGAAGTTCAAGGAAATCTGGGTGAAGGATGGTGGCGCAGAGGCTAAGCAGGAGATCCAAGGGAAGAAGAAGGCTCTTGGTGAGCTTGAAGCTGATTCCTAGAATACTTCCAGAAGGGATTTGTAGCTTTCATTCCCCCCTTTACCTTGCATCTTCCATTCAATGCTGAGTATTGGTTCTCAGGCAGGAGAGTGGTCAGGGCCGGGCAATGGAGGTGAAGTGATTTGCCCACGGTCACCCAGCTAGGAAGGGTCTGAAATCAGATTAGAAAGTGGGACTGGACTGAAAAGCTGTCCTTAGGAAAGATCAGAGGTGAAACTTGGGGTTTCAGTCTTTCCCACCCGAGTTGGGTTCAGGTCCCAGACAGAGCACTAGTCAACAGGCAGAGTTAGTTGAGAGAGAGATCAGGAAGCAAAGAGCCCCAATTCCTCTTCCCCAGGAGCTTTGCAAACCGAATCTCCTCCCTGGGGATCCTTTCCTTGGCCAATGGCTTTGGACCATGACCTCAACCAGTGCTGTCCCTTCCCCCGTCCCCATATCCCAGACTTGAGCCATCCCACACAGGAACTCTGATTCCTAGGCGGGATTCAAGCTGGGATGTCGGCACCCTTATCATTTCCCTCCCAATTTCACCAATGCTCTGGACTTAGCTCTCCCATTGGCTCCCGGAGTCAAGTGCAATGAATCCCTTCTGTCCAGGCCTCCATTTTCCCCCTCTCCTAAAAATGAAACGTTTGGATTAGCGCATCTCTTCCAAGCCCTTTCCAGTCCCCTGGCAGCCGGGTTGGGGGGCCGGAGTGTCTCGCGCATGTGCGAGCAGTAGCGAGACTCAGCCTACTTAAGCACTAGGGCCAACAGAGCGCCACAATGGCTGCACCCTCCGCCTTCGCGTCACTGGGAGCAACCATTGCTGACGCCGCTGTGGCATCACCACCCCCTCCTTTCCCCTTCTGATGGCCTCTACCAAGGAATCTCTGATTGAGCAGGATTCCACCAGCAACAGCCTGGAGGAAGGCAAGCAGGATCCCCAGTTACAGCCCGTGGTCTGTCTGTCTGTCTGAGTAGGACATGAAGACCCTGCAGTCAGGCAGATGAAGAAGAGATCTGGAAGGTGGAACAAGCTGCTCCCCTTTGCCTCTCACAATGACCTTCCCCAGTGGAAAGAGCATGGACGGCTGATGGGAAGCTGCTGAGACACAAGGACACAGGGACAATTGGTCTCCTCGGGAGCTGGGACAAGTCTCTGAAGAGCCAATGACTCAGGAACCCCACTGGTGGAGCTGAAGCCCGGTTAGGGCAGTGATGGGACTTGGTTTGGGACACACAGCCTAACTGCCCATCAAAGTCCAACGCCAGAGCTGTTGGCCAGCTGATTCCGGAGTGCACAACAAGCCCCCAGGTTGAAGGCAAAATTCCAGGAATTCAAAAAGGATGTGAAAAGACACATGAACCCAAGGAAGAGAGAACTTGACTAGTCAAACTGAGAAGTTCTGACCAAATGGCTGAAAAGTTCCAGGGTCTCTTCCTGAAGGATGGTGGCCCAGAGTCGAAGCAAGACATCCACGGCAAGAAACAGGTGATTAAGGCCCAGGAGACCCAAGAGAGCCAGGATGACCAAGAGGAACATCAGCCTGGATCCCTGTATCAACACACCTAAGCCATCTCACCGTGGGCCTCACCTTTTGTCCTAAATGTTCTCTTTTATTTTCTTCATTTCTATTCACTTTCTTACAAAGGACTTCATAGACAGAATTGAATTCCAGCCTCCAGCTTGTTTTCTAAGCTTTTAAACTTTTCAGGATATCTTCTTCAGCAGACCCATTGCCCAGTCCAATGTACTGAGCTCATGCCATTCCTTTCCACAGTGGAAACACATCCAAAAGACTGAAGAGGCATTTCCAAGGGGCACCCAAAAAGAAAAAAAAACAAAGTTCTTTCCCACGATAAGGACCTATGAGTAAATCCTGCTGTCCAGTCTATGTGTGGATAACCCTACCTGCTGCCGAAGTGTTCAATATGTTTATTGCAATAGGAAAATATCAATGGTGATGGGAGCAAGGAGGCAAGACTTGTAATTTTATCCATGGATGTTCCAGTGTGCTAATTCTCTTAATAGGTGTGGATAGGCAACTCTTTTGTAACTTAGAGACTTGGAGAATTCTCTGAGCCACTAGGGACTTATTTGGCACCACTCAGTTAGTAGGTGTCAAAGGCATCATTTGAAACCAGGCCTCCTTCCTGTCTCTGAAGCTACTCATGTCTCCATACTATTATCTAAGGCTATCTATCTCTCAATGGATATTCACTAGCTTCGTCAAGGGAAGGGAGTTCCCTTCTCTTGGTCTTGGTGCTGTATCTGGGATGTATCCTTTCTTGCAATGCAGGTCAAAACCTATCCACATCTTTTTCACACTAAGAATTCTAGGATGAGGGTTTTGGTTCAAGACACCAAAGAACTGGGCCAGGCTTATCTCGTCCCTGATCATCCAACTGGATGGCTTTTTAGACTGCTTCTTGCACTCAAATCATCTCTAGTACAGCTCATCGATACCTACCATGCATCTTTCCAAGATACTTTGGGTCATCTACCATTTGGGTTCTTTGCATTTAAATCTCCCCAGATAAATATTGAGTTAAAAAAGTTCATTATTTTTTGGAAAAAACCTTCCCTTCCATCTCAAAACCAATTCTGTATGTGGGTCTAAAGCACAAAAGTAGTAAGGAAGGGCTTGGCAAGAGATGAAGTGATTTGCCCAGGGTCACGCAGGAAGGAAGTGTCCCAGGCTGGATTTGAGCCTCCAGTCATTAGGCCTGATTCTCTATCCACTGATCAAATCAGCTTCCCTTACTAGGCTTCTTCCAAAATTAGCAGATCTTTGCAGAACCATGGAGAAGGACAAGAAGAGAGAAGACATGAAAGTCTGCCCTGGTTGGGAACCAAAGGAAGAAAAATGTCTCATGGAAACAATAGCTGGGTGAACTTGAAGTTGATTCCTAGAATACTTCCTGAAGGGATTTGTAGTTTTTGTCCCCCCACCCCCTTACCTTCCATTTTCCAATCAATTCTGTGTATTGTTTCTCAGGCAGGAGAGAGTGGTCAGGGCTGGGCAATGGGGGTGAAGTGATCTGCCCAGAGTAACATAGCTAGGAAGGGTCTGAAATCAGATTAGAATGTTGGTCTCCATTGAGAAGCACTCATTAGGAAAGAGAAGAGAAGACACTTGGGGTTCCAGCCTTTGCCACCCAAGTTGGGTTTAGGTCCCAGACAGAGCACTAGCCCAGAGGCAGAGTTAGTTGAGAGATGAGTCAGGAAGCAAAGAGCCCCATTCCTCTTCCCCCACTTGCTTTGCAAACCTAATCTGCTCCCTGAGGATCCTTTAACTGGCCAATGGCTTTGGAGCTTGACCTCCACTAGTACTTTCCCTCCCCCCCCCTCGCCGGTCCCCAAATCCCAGAGTTTGGCCATGACACAGGACTCTGATTCATAGGCGGGATTCAAGCTGGGATGGAGGTCTCCTCATGATTTCCCTCCCACTTTCACCAGTGCTCTGGACTTAGCTCTCCCATTGGCTCCCGGAGTCACGTGCAATGAGTCACTTCTGTCCTGGCCTCCATTTTTTCCCTTCTCCTACAAAAGGAAGTGTGTGAATTAGGAGATCTCTTCCAAGCACTTTCCCACTGCCACAGCAGCCAGGCAGACAGGGCTAGGCTTGCGCGCATGCCTGCGCTCTCGAGCCTGCGCGAGTTGGAAGGAAACTCAGCGCGAGGGCCACCAGAGCTGCCACAACGGCTGCCCCCTTTGCCTTCAGGTCACTGGGAGCAACCATTGCTGACGCTTCTTCCACATCGGGCCACCCCTTCCCCTTCTGATGGTCTCTACCAAGGAACCTCAGGAGGAGCAGGATTCCACCGCTGACAGCCTGGAGGACAGCAAGCAGGATCCCCAGTTTCAGCCCGTTGTCTGTCTGCTGAGCAGGGCATGAAGACCCTGCAGGCAGGCAGAGGAAGAAGAGCTCTGGAAGGTGGGAGCCAAGCCGCTCCCCTTTGCCTCTCACAATGACCTTCCCCAATGGAAAGAGCAGGAACGGCTCTTGGGAAGCTGCTGAGACACAAGGACAGAAGGACAATTGTCCTCCTCAGAAGCCAGGACAAGTCTCTGAAGAGCTGTGCCAATCACTCCAGAACCCCACTGCTGGAGCTGAAGCCCAGTGCGGGTAGTGAAGGGGCTTGTGTTGGGAACACACAGCCTCACTCTGCCCATCAAAGTCCAAAGCCAGGGCGGCTGCTGGCCAACAGATGCCTGAGTGCACAAAATGTTCACAGGTTGAAGGCAAAATTCCAGAAATACAAGAAGGAGATGACAAGAAACAAAAGAAAGGAAAGAAGAAGCCCAGGAAGAGAAAGCTTGACTAGTCAAAGA